>NW_026116422.1:0-6691 GCF_001640805.2 Lates calcarifer
CAGAAGTGTAGTTGTAGATGCAGCAGTTGTGGTTGTTGAGGCTGCAGTTGTTGTTGTTGGGCCTGAAGTTGTAGTTGCCCTGAAGTTGTAGTTGTAGTGCAGCAGTTGTGGTTGTTGGGGCAGCAGTTGCGGTTGTTGAGGCTGCAGTTGTTGTTGTTGGGCCTGAAGTTGTAGTTGTAGGTGAAGCAGTTGTTGTGGTGCAGCAGTTGTTGTTGATGGGGCAACAGTTGTGTTGTTGGGGTGGTGGTGGTTGTCGGTGCAGCAGTTGTAGTCGTAGGTGCAGAAGTTGTGGTTGTAGGTACAGAAGCTGTAGTTGTAGATGCAGCAGTTGTGGTTGTTGAGGCTGCAGTTGTTGTTGTGGGCCTGAAGTTGTAGTTGTAGGTGCAGCAGTTGTGGTTGTTTGGCTGCAGTTGTAGTTGTTGGGGCAGCAGATGTTGTTGTTGGGCCTGAAGTTGTAGTTGTAGGTGAAGCAGTTGTTGTAGGTGCAGCAGTTGTTGTTGATGGGGCAACAGTTGTGGTTGTTGGGGTGGTGGTGGTTGTCGGTGCAGCAGTTGTAGTCGTAGATGCAGAAGTTGTGGTTGTAGGTACAGAAGCTGTAGTTGTAGATGCAGCAGTTGTGGTTGTTGAGGCTGCAGTTGTTGTTGTTGGGCCTGAAGTTGTAGTTGTAGGTGAAGCAGTTGTGGTTGTTGAGGCTGCAGTTGTTGTTGTTCGGCCTGAAGTTGTAGTTGTAGGTGCAGCAGTTGTGGTTGTTGGGGCAGAAGTTGTAGTTGTTGGGGCAGCAGTTGCGGTTGTTGAGGCTGCAGTTGTTGTTGTTGGGCCTGAAGTTGTAGTTAGTAGGTGAAGCAGTTGTTGTGGGAGCTGCAGTTGTTGTTGTTGGGGCAACAGTTGCGGTTGTTGGGGTGGTGGTGGTTGTCGGTGCAGCAGTTGTAGTCGTAAGTACAGAAGTTGTGGTTGTAGGAACAGAAGTTGTAGTTGTTGGGGCAGCAGTTGCGGTTGTTGAGGCTGCAGTTGTTGTTGTTGGGACTGAAGTTGTAGTTGTAGGTGCAGCAGTTGTGGTTGTTGACGCTGCAGTTGTAGTTATTGGGGCAGCAGATGTTGTTGTTGGGTCTGAAGTTGTAGTTGTAGGTGCAGCAGTTGTGGTTGTTGGGAAGCAGTTGTGATTGTTGAGGCTGCAGTTGTGGTTGTTGGTGCAGCAGTTGTGGTTATCGGGGCAGCAGTTGTAGTCGTAGGTGAAGCAGTTGTGGTTGTTGACGCTGCAGTTGTAGTTGTTTGGGCAGCAGATGTTGTTGTTGGGCCTGAAGTTGTAGTTGTAGGTGAAGCAGTTGTGGTTGTGGAGGTTGCAGTTGTTTGTTGTTGGGACTGAAGTTGTAGTTGTAGGTGCAGCAGTTGTGGTTGTTGGGGCAGCAGTTGCGGTTGTTGAGGCTGCAGTTGTTGTTGTTGGGCCTGAAGTTGTAGTTGTAGGTGCAGCAGTTGTTGTAGGTGCAGCAGTTGTTGTTGATGGGGCAACAGTTGTGGTTGTTGGGGTGGTGGTGGTTGTCGGTGCAGCAGTTGTGTCGTAGGTACAGAAGATGTAGTTGTTAGATGCAGCAGTTGTGGTTGTTGAGGCTGCAGTTGTTGTTGTTGGGCCTGAAGTTGTAGTTGTAGGTGAAGCAGTTGTGGTTGTTGGGCCTGAAGTTGTAGTTGTAAGTGCAGCAGTTGTGGTTGTTGGGGCAGCAGTTGCGGTTGTTGAGGCTGCAGTTGTTGTTGTTGGGCCTGAAGTTGTAGTTGTAGGTGAAGCAGTTGTTGTAGGTGCAGCAGTTGTTGTTGATGGGGCAACAGTTGTGGTTGTTGGGGTGGTGGTGGTTGTCGGTGCAGCAGTTGTAGTCGTAGGTGCAGAAGTTGTGGTTGTAGGTACAGAAGCTGTAGTTGTAGATGCAGCAGTTGTGGTTGTTGAGGCTGCAGTTGTTGTTGTTGGGCCTGAAGTTGTAGTTGTAGGTGCAGCAGTTGTGGTTGTTGGGCAGAAGTTGTAGTTGTTGGGGCAGCAGTTGCGGTTGTTGAGGCTGCAGTTGTTGTTGTTGGGCCTGAAGTTGTAGTTGTAGGTGAAGCAGTTGTGGTTGTTGGGGCTGCAGTTGTTGTTGTTGGGCCTGAAGTTGTAGTTGTAGGTGCAGCAGTTGTGGTTGTTGGGACAGAAGTTGTAGTTGTTGGGGCAGCAGTTGCGGTTGTTGAGGCTGCAGTTGTTGTTGTTGGGCCTGAAGTTGTAGTTGTAGGTGAAGCAGTTGTGGTTGTTGAGGCTGCAGTTGTAGTTGTTGGGGCAGCAGATGTTGTTGTTGGGCCTGAAGTTGTAGTTGTAGGTGAAGCAGTTGTGGTTGTGGAGGCTGCAGTTGTTGTTGTTGGGACTGAAGTTGTAGTCGTAGGTGCAGCAGTTGTGGTTGTCGGGGCAGCAGTTGTAGTCGTAGTGCAGAAGTTGTGGTTGTAGTACAGAAGCTGTAGTTGTAGATGCAGCAGTTGTGGTTGTTGAGGCTGCAGTTGTTGTTGTTGGGCCTGAAGTTGTAGTTGTAGGTGCAGCAGTTGTGGTTGTTGGGCAGAAGTTGTAGTTGTTGGGGCAGCAGTTGCGGTTGTTGAGGCTGCAGTTGTTGTTGTTGGGCCTGAAGTTGTAGTAGTAGGTGAAGCAGTTGTTGTGGGACTGCAGTTGTTGTTGGGGCAACAGTTGCGGTTGTTGGGGTGGTGGTGGTTGTCGGTGCAGCAGTTGTAGTCGTAGGTGCAGAAGTTGTGGTTGTAGGTACAGAAGCTGTAGTTGTAGATGCAGCAGTTGTGGTTGTTGAGGCTGCAGTTGTTGTTGTTGGGCCTGAAGTTGTAGTTGTAGGTGAGCAGTTGTTGTGGGAGCTGCAGTTGTGGTTGTTGGTGCAACAGTTGTTGTTATCGGGGCAGCAATTGTAGTCGTAGGCGCAGAAGTTGTGTTGTCGGGCAGCAGTTGTAGTCGTAAGTACAGAAGTTGTGGTTGTAGGGACAGAAGTTGTAGTTGTTGGGGCAGCAGTTGTGGTTGTTGAGGCTGCAGTTGTTTTGTTAGGACTGAGTTGTAGTTGTAGGCAGCAGTTGTGGTTGTTGGGCCTGAAGTTGTAGTTGTAGGTGAAGAGTTGTGGTTGTTGAGGCTGCAGTTGTTGTTGTTGGGCCTGAAGTTGTAGTTGTAGGTGCAGCAGTTGTGTTGTTGGGCAGTTGTTTGAGGCTGCAGTTGTTGTGTGTTGGGCCTGAAGTTGTAGTTGCAGGTGAAGCAGTTGTTGTAGTGCAGCAGTTGTTGTTGTTGGGGCAACAGTTGTGGTTGTTGGGTGGTGGTGGTTGTCGGTGCAGCAGTTGTAGTCGTAGGTGCAGAAGTTGTGGTTGCAGCAGCAGTTGTTGTCGGGCAGCAGTTGTAGTCGTAGGTGCAGCAGTTGTGGTTGTTGAAGTTGTCAGTTGTGGTTGTTGAGGCTGCAGTTGTTGTTGTTCGGCCTGAAGTTGTAGTTGTAGGTGCAGCAGTTGTGGTTGTTGGGGCAGAAGTTGTAGTTGTTGGGGCAGCAGTTGCGTTGTTGAGGCTGCAGTTGTTGTGTTGGGCCTGAAGTTGTAGTAGTAGGTGAAGCAGTTGTGGTTGTTGAGGCTGCAGTTGTAGTTGTAGGTGCAGCAGTTGTGGTTGTTGGGGCAGTTGTGATTGTTGAGGCTGCAGTTGTGGTTGTTGGTGCAGCAGTTGTGGTTATCGGGCAGCAGTTGTAGTCGTAGGTGCAGCAGTTGTGGTTGTCGGGGCAGCAGTTGTAGTCGTAGGTGCAGTAGTTGTGGTTGTAGGACAGAAGTTGTAGTTGTTGGGGCAGCAGTTGTGGTTGTTGAGGCTGCAGTTGTTGTTGTTGGGCCTGAAGTTGTAGTTGTAGATGCAGCAGTTGTGGTTGTTGAGGCTGCAGTTGTTGTTGTTGGGCCTGAAGTTGTAGTTGTAGGTGCAGCCAGTTGTGGTTGTTGAGCTGCAGTTGTTGTTGTTGGGCCTGAAGTGTAGTTGTAGGTGCAGCAGTTGTGGTTGTAGGCGCTGCAGTTGTTGTTGTTGGGGCAACAGTGTGGTTGTTGGGGTGGTGGTGGTTGTTGGGGCAGCAGTTGTAGTCGTAGGTGCAGAAGTTGTGGTTGTAGGGACAGAAGTTGTAGTTGTTGGGGCAGCACTTGTGGTTGTTGAGGCTGCAGTTGTTGTTTTGGGCCTGAAGTTGTAGTTGTAGATGCAGCAGTTGTGGTTGTTGAGGCTGCAGTTGTTGTTGTTGGGCCTGAAGTTGTAGTTGTAGGTGAAGCAGTTGTGGTTGTTGAGGCTGCAGTTGTTGTTGTTGGGACAGAAGTTGTAGTTGTAGGTGCAGCAGTTGTTGTTGTTGGGCCTGAAGTTGTAGTTGTAGATGCAGCAGTTGTAGATGCAGCAGTTGTGGTTGTTGAGTCTGCAGTTGTTGTTGTTGGGACTGAAGTTGTAGTTGTAGGTGCAGCAGTTGTGGTTGTTGGGGCAGCAATTGTGGTTGTTGAGGCTGCAGTTGTGGTTGTTGGTGCAGCAGTTGTGGTTATCGGGGCAGCAGTTGTAGTCGTAGGTGCAGCAGTTGTGGTTGTCGGGGCAGCAGTTGTAGTCGTAGGTGCAGTAGTTGTGGTTGTAGGGACAGAAGTTGTAGTTGTTGGTGAAGCAGTTGTGGTTGTGGAGGCTGCAGTTGTTGTTGTTGGGCTGAAGTTGTAGTTGTAGGTGCAGCAGTTGTGGTTGTTGGGCAGCAGTTGTTGTTGTTGGCCTGATGTTGTAGTTGTAGGTGCAGCAGTTGTGGTTGTAGGAGCTGCAGTTGTTGTTGGGCAACAGTTGTGGTTGTTGGGGTGGTGGTGGTTGTTGGGGCAGCAGTTGTAGTCGTAGGTGCAAGTTGTGGTTGTAGGGACAGAAGTTGTAGTTGTTGGGGCAGCACTTGTGGTTGTTGATGCTGCAGTTGTTTTTTGGCCTGAAGTCGTAGTTGTAGATGCAGCAGTTGTGGTTGTTGAGGCTGCAGTTGTTGTTGTTGGGCCTGAAGTTGTAGTTGTAGGTGAGCAGTTGTGGTTGTTGAGGCTGCAGTTGTTGTTGTTGTTGTAGTTGTAGCAGCAGTTGTTGTTGTTGGGCCTGAAGTTGTAGTTGTAGTGCAGCAGTTGTGTTGTTGTTTGCAGTAGTTGTCAGCAGTTGTAGTCGTAGGTGCAGCAGTTGTGGTTGCGTTGTAGTGTGCAGTAGTTGTGGTCAGAAGTTGTAGTTGTTGGTGAAGCAGTTGTGGTTGTGGAGGCTGCAGTTGTGGTTGTTGTGAAGTTGTAGTTGTAGGTGCAGCAGTTGTGGTTGGAGCTGCAGTTGTTGTTGTTGTGGTTGTTCAGTTGTAGTCGTAGTGCAGAAGTTGTGGTTGTAGGACAGAAGTTGTAGTTGTTGGGCAGCACTTGTGGTTGTTGATGCTGCAGTTGTTGTTTTTGGGCCTGAAGTCGTAGTTGTAGATGCAGCAGTTGTGGTTGTTGAGGCTGCAGTTGTAGTTGTAGTTGTAGGTGAAGCAGTTGTGGTTGTTGAGGCTGCAGTTGTTGTTGTTGGGCAGAAGTTGTAGTTGTAGGTGCAGTTGTTGTTGTTGGGCCTGAAGTTGCAGCAGTTGTAGATGCAGTTGTGGTTGTTGAGTTGCAGTTGTTGTTGTTGGGACTGAAGTTGTAGTTGTAGGAGTTTGTTGGGGCAGCAATTGTGGTTGTTGAGGCAGTGCAGCAGTTGTGGTTAGGGGCAGTTGTAGTCGTAGGTGCAGCAGTTGTGGTTGTCGGGGCAGCAGTTGTAGTCGTAGTGCAGTAGTTGTGGTTGTAGGGACAGAAGTTGTAGTTGTGGGGCAGCAGTTGTGGTTGTTGAGGCTGCAGTTGTTGTTGTTGGGCCTGAAGTTGTAGTTGTGCAGCAGTTGTGGTTGTTGAGGCTGCAGTTGTTGTTGTTGGGCCTGAAGTTGTAGTTGTAGATGCAGCAGTTGTGGTTGTTGAGGCTGCAGTTGTTGTTGTTGTGAAGTTGTAGTTGTAGGTGCAGCAGTTGTGGTTGTTGAGGCTGCAGTTGTTGTTGTTGGGCCTGAAGTTGTAGTTGTAGGTGCAGCAGTTGTGGTTGTAGGAGCTGCAGTTGTTGTTGTTGGGGCAACAGTTGTGGTTGTTGGGGCAGCAGTTGTAGTTGTAGGTGCAGCAGTTGTTGTTGTTGGCCTGAAGTTGTAGTTGTAGATGCAGCAGTTGTAGATGCAGCAGTTGTGGTTGTTGAGTCTGCAGTTGTTGTTGTTGGGACTGAAGTTGTAGTTGTAGGTGCAGCAGTTGTGGTTGTTGGGGCAGTTGCTGCAGTTTGTGGTTGTTGGTGCAGCAGTTGGTTGGGCAGCAGTTGTAGTCGTAGGTGCAGCAGTTGTGGTTGTCGGGGCAGCAGTTGTAGTCGTAGGTGCAGTAGTTGTGGTTGTAGGGACAGAAGTTGTAGTTGTTGGGGCAGCAGTTGTGGTTGTTGAGGCTGCAGTTGTTGTTGTTGGGCCTGAAGTTGTAGTTGTAGATGCAGCAGTTGTGGTTGTTGAAGCAGTCTTGTAGGCGCAGTTGTTGTTGTTGGGCCTGAAGTTGTGTACAGCAGTTGTGTTGTAGGAGCTGCAGTTGTTGTTGGGTTGTGTTGTTGGGTGGTGGTGGTTGTTGGGGCAGCAGTTGTAGTCGTAGGTGCAGAAGTTGTGGTTGTAGGAACAGAAGTTGTGTTGTTGGG
>NW_026116423.1:0-6702 GCF_001640805.2 Lates calcarifer
GGGCATGTTTTATGTTATTTGAAGTGGATTTGGACAGGTTTTGAGTGAATTCTTTGACAAAGTTGACACCACAATTTTGATGTCTGCGACAGGCGGCGGGTCATGGTTTGGACTGAAAAAATGTCAAAATTTCATGTCTAGATTTCACCAACTAAAAACTACTCAGGGGCATGTTTTATGTTATTTGAAGTGGATTTGGACAGGTTTTGAGTGAATTCTTTGACAAAGTTGACACCACAATTTTTGATGTCTGCGACAGGCGGCGGGTCATCGTTTGGACTGAAAAAATGTCAAAATTTCAAGTCTGGATTTTCAACTAAAAACTACTCAGGGCATGTTTTATGTTATTTGAAGTGGATTTGGACAGGTTTTGAGTGAATTCTTTGACAAAGTTGACACCACAATTTTTGATGTCTGCGACAGGGCGGGTCATCGTTTGGACTGAAAAAATGTCAAAATTTCATGTCTAGATTTATCACCTAATTTTAAAATTTTCAACTAAAAACTACTCAGGGGCATGTTTTATGTTATTTGAAGTGGATTTGGACAGGTTTTGAGTGAATTCTTTGACAAGTTGACACCACAATTTTTGATGTCTGCGACAGGCGGCGGGTCATGGTTTGGACTGAAAAAATGTCAAAATTTCATGTCTAGATTTCACCTAATTTTTTTTTCAACTAAAAACTACTCAGGGCATGTTTTATGTTATTTGAAGTGGATTTGGACAGGTTTTGAGTGAATTCTTTGACAAAGTTGACACTTTTGATGTCTGCGACAGGCGGCGGGTCATCGTTTGGACTGAAAAATGTCAAAATTTCAAATTTTAAACTAAAAACTACTCAGGGGCATGTTTTATGTTATTTGAAGTGGATTGGACAGGTTTTGAGTGAATTCTTTGACAAAGTTGACACCACAATTTTTGATGTCTGCGACAGGCGGCGGGTCATCGTTTGGACTGAAAAAATGTCAAAATTTCATGTCTAGATTTATCACCTAATTTTAAAATTTTTCAACTAAAAACTACTCAGGGGCATGTTTTATGTTATTTGAAGTGGATTTGGACAGGTTTTGAGTGAATTCTTTGACAAAGTTGACACCACAATTTTTGATGTCTGCGACAGGCGGCGGGTCATGTTTGGACTGAAAAAATGTCAAAATTTCAGGTCAACTAAAAACTACTCAGGGGCATTTTATGTTATTTGAAGTGGATTTGGACAGGTTTTGAGTGAATTCTTTGACAAAGTTGACACCACAATTTTTGATGTCTGCGACAGGGCGGGTCATCGTTTGGACTGAAAAAATGTCAAAATTTCATGTCTAGATTTGCAACTAAAAACTACTCAGGGGCATGTTTTATGTTATTTGAAGTGGATTTGGACAGGTTTTGAGTGAATTCTTTGACAAAGTTGACACCACAATTTTCGTTTGGACTGAAAAAATGTCAAATTTCAAGTCTGGATTTTTCAACTAAAAACTACTCAGGGGCATGTTTTATGTTATTTGAAGTGGATTTGGACAGGTTTTGAGTGAATTCTTTGACAAAGTTGACACCACAATTTTTGATGTCTGCGACAGGCGGCGGGTCATCGTTTGGACTGAAAAAATGTCAAAATTTCAAGTCTGGATTTTTCAACTAAAAACTACTCAGGGGCATGTTTTATGTTATTTGAAGTGGATTTGGACAGGTTTTGAGTGAATTCTTTGACAAAGTTGACACCACAATTTTTGATGTCTGCGACAGGCGGCGGGTCATCGTTTGGACTGAAAAAATGTCAAATTTCAAGTCTGGATTTTTCAACTAAAAACTACTCAGGGGCATGTTTTATGTTATTTGAAGTGGATTTGGACAGGTTTTGAGTGAATTCTTTGACAAAGTTGACACCACAATTTTTGATGTCTGCGACAGGCGGCGGGTCATCGTTTGGACTGAAAAAATGTCAAAATTTCAAGTCTGGATTTTTCAACTAAAAACTACTCAGGGGCATGTTTTATGTTATTTGAAGTGGATTTGGACAGGTTTTGAGTGAATTCTTTGACAAAGTTGACACCACAATTTTTGATGTCTGCGACAGGCGGCGGGTCATCGTTTGGACTGAAAAAATGTCAAAATTTCAAGTCTGGATTTTTCAACTAAAAACTACTCAGGGGCATGTTTTATGTTATTTGAAGTGGATTTGGACAGGTTTTGAGTGAATTCTTTGACAAAGTTGACACCACAATTTTTGATGTCTGCGACAGGCGGCGGGTCATCGTTTGGACTGAAAAAATGTCAAAATTTCAAGTCTGGATTTTTCAACTAAAAACTACTCAGGGGCATGTTTTATGTTATTTGAAGTGGATTTGGACAGGTTTTGAGTGAATTCTTTGACAAAGTTGACACCACAATTTTGATGTCTGCGACAGGCGGCGGTCATGGTTTGGACTGAAAAAATGTCAAAATTTCATGTCTAGATTTATCACCTAATTTTAAAATTTTTCAACTAAAAACTACTCAGGGGCATGTTTTATGTTATTTGAAGTGGATTTGGACAGGTTTTGAGTGAATTCTTTGACAAAGTTGACACCACAATTTTTGATGTCTGCGACAGGCGGCGGGTCATCGTTTGGACTGAAAAAATGTCAAAATTTCAAGTCTGGATTTTTCAACTAAAAACTACTCAGGGGCATGTTTTATGTTATTTGAAGTGGATTTGGACAGGTTTTGAGTGAATTCTTTGACAAAGTTGACACCACAATTTTTGATGTCTGCGACAGGCGGCGGGTCATCGTTTGGACTGAAAAAATGTCAAAATTTCATGTCTAGATTTATCACCTAATTTTAAATTTTTCAACTAAAAACTACTCAGGGGCATGTTTTATGTTATTTGAAGTGGATTTGGACAGGTTTTGAGTGAATTCTTTGACAAAGTTGACACCACAATTTTTGATGTCTGCGACAGGCGGCGGGTCATGGTTTGGACTGAAAAAATGTCAAAATTTCATGTCTAGATTTATCACCTAATTTTAAAATTTTCAACTAAAAACTACTCAGGGGCATGTTTTATGTTATTTGAAGTGGATTTGGACAGGTTTTGAGTGAATTCTTTGACAAAGTTGACACCACAATTTTTGATGTCTGCGACAGGCGGCGGGTCATCGTTTGGACTGAAAAAATGTCAAAATTTCAAGTCTGGATTTTTCAACTAAAAACTACTCAGGGGCATGTTTTATGTTATTTGAAGTGGATTTGGACAGGTTTTGAGTGAATTCTTTGACAAAGTTGACACCACAATTTTTGATGTCTGCGACAGGCGGCGGGTCATGTTTGGACTGAAAAAATGTCAAAATTTCATGTCTAGATTTATCACCTAATTTTAAAATTTTTCAACTAAAAACTACTCAGGGGCATGTTTTATGTTATTTGAAGTGGATTTGGACAGGTTTTGAGTGAATTCTTTGACAAAGTTGACACCACAATTTTTGATGTCTGCGACAGGCGGCGGGTCATGGTTTGGACTGAAAAAATGTCAAAATTTCATGTCTAGATTTATCACCTAATTTTAAAATTTTTCAACTAAAAACTACTCAGGGGCATGTTTTATGTTATTTGAAGTGGATTTGGACAGGTTTTGAGTGAATTCTTTGACAAAGTTGACACCACAATTTTTGATGTCTGCGACAGGCGGCGGGTCATCGTTTGGACTGAAAAAATGTCAAAATTTCATGTCTAGCACCTTTTTAAAACAACTAAAAACTACTCAGGGGCATGTTTTATGTTATTTGAAGTGGATTTGGACAGGTTTTGAGTGAATTCTTTGACAAAGTTGACACCACAATTTTTGATGTTTGGACTGAAAAAATGTCAAAATTTCAAGTCTGGATTTTTCAACTAAAAACTACTCAGGGGCATGTTTTATGTTATTTGAAGTGGATTTGGACAGGTTTTGAGTGAATTCTTTGACAAAGTTGACACCACAATTTTTGATGTCTGCGACAGGCGGCGGGTCATCGTTTGGACTGAAAAAATGTCAAAATTTAAGTCTGGATTTTTCAACTAAAAACTACTCAGGGGCATGTTTTATGTTATTTGAAGTGGATTTGGACAGGTTTTGAGTGAATTCTTTGACAAAGTTGACACCACAATTTTTGATGTCTGCGACAGGCGGCGGGTCATCGTTTGGACTGAAAAAATGTCAAAATTTCAAGTCTGGATTTTTCAACTAAAAACTACTCAGGGGCATGTTTTATGTTATTTGAAGTGGATTTGGACAGGTTTTGAGTGAATTCTTTGACAAAGTTGACACCACAATTTTTGATGTCTGCGACAGGCGGCGGGTCATCGTTTGGACTGAAAAAATGTCAAAATTTCAAGTCTGGATTTTTCAACTAAAAACTACTCAGGGGCATGTTTTATGTTATTTGAAGTGGATTTGGACAGGTTTTGAGTGAATTCTTTGACAAAGTTGACACCACAATTTTTGATGTCTGCGACAGGCGGCGGGTCATCGTTTGGACTGAAAAAATGTCAAAATTTCAAGTCTGGATTTTTCAACTAAAAACTACTCAGGGGCATGTTTTATGTTATTTGAAGTGGATTTGGACAGGTTTTGAGTGAATTCTTTGACAAAGTTGACACCACAATTTTTGATGTCTGCGACAGGCGGCGGGTCATCGTTTGGACTGAAAAAATGTCAAAATTTCAAGTCTGGATTTTTCAACTAAAAACTACTCAGGGGCATGTTTTATGTTATTTGAAGTGGATTTGGACAGGTTTTGAGTGAATTCTTTGACAAAGTTGACACCACAATTTTTGATGTCTGCGACAGGCGGCGGGTCATGGTTTGGACTGAAAAAATGTCAAAATTTCATGTCTAGATTTATCACCTAATTTTAAAATTTTTCAACTAAAAACTACTCAGGGGCATGTTTTATGTTATTTGAAGTGGATTTGGACAGGTTTTGAGTGAATTCTTTGACAAAGTTGACACCACAATTTTTGATGTCTGCGACAGGCGGCGGGTCATCGTTTGGACTGAAAAAATGTCAAAATTTCAAGTCTGGATTTTTCAACTAAAAACTACTCGGGCATGTTTTATGTTATTTGAAGTGGATTTGGACAGGTTTTGAGTGAATTCTTTGACAAAGTTGACACCACAATTTTTGATGTCTGCGACAGGCGGCGGGTCATCGTTTGGACTGAAAAAATGTCAAAATTTCATGTCTAGATTTATCACCTAATTTTAAAATTTCAACTAAAAACTACTCAGGGGCATGTTTTATGTTATTTGAAGTGGATTTGGACAGGTTTTGAGTGAATTCTTTGACAAAGTTGACACCACAATTTTTGATGTCTGCGACAGGCGGCGGGTCATGGTTTGGACTGAAAAAATGTCAAAATTTCATGTCTAGATTTATCACCTAATTTTTTTCAACTAAAAACTACTCAGGGGCATGTTTTATGTTATTTGAAGTGGATTTGGACAGGTTTTGAGTGAATTCTTTGACAAAGTTGACACCACAATTTTTGATGTCTGCGACAGGCGGCGGGTCATCGTTTGGACTGAAAAAATGTCAAAATTTCAAGTCTGGATTTTCAACTAAAAACTACTCAGGGGCATGTTTTATGTTATTTGAAGTGGATTTGGACAGGTTTTGAGTGAATTCTTTGACAAAGTTGACACCACAATTTTTGATGTCTGCGACAGGCGGCGGGTCATCGTTTGGACTGAAAAAATGTCAAATTTCAAGTCTGGATTTTTCAACTAAAAACTACTCAGGGGCATGTTTTATGTTATTTGAAGTGGATTTGGACAGGTTTTGAGTGAATTCTTTGACAAAGTTGACACCACAATTTTTGATGTCTGCGACAGGCGGCGGTCATCGTTTGGACTGAAAAAATGTCAAAATTTCATGTCTAGATTTATCACCTAATTTTAAAATTTTTCAACTAAAAACTACTCAGGGGCATGTTTTATGTTATTTGAAGTGGATTTGGACAGGTTTTGAGTGAATTCTTTGACAAAGTTGACACCACAATTTTTGATGTCTGCGACAGGCGGCGGGTCATGGTTTGGACTGAAAAAATGTCAAAATTTCATGTCTAGATTTATCACCTAATTTTAAAATTTTTCAACTAAAAACTACTCAGGGGCATGTTTTATGTTATTTGAAGTGGATTTGGACAGGTTTTGAGTGAATTCTTTGACAAAGTTGACACCACAATTTTTGATGTCTGCGACAGGTGGCGGTCATGGTTTGGACTGAAAAAATGTCAAAATTTCATGTCTAGATTTATCACCTAATTTTAAAATTTCAACTAAAAACTACTCAGGGGCATGTTTTATGTTATTTGAAGTGGATTTGGACAGGTTTTGAGTGAATTCTTTGACAAAGTTGACACCACAATTTTTGATGTCGTTTGGACTGAAAAAATGTCAAAATTTCAAGTCTGGATTTTTCAACTAAAAACTACTCAGGGGCATGTTTTGTGTTATTTGAAGTGGATTTGGACAGGTTTTGAGTGAATTCTTTGACAAAGTTGACACCACAATTTTTGATGTCTGCGACAGGCGGCGGGTCATTGTTTGGACTGAAAAAATGTCAAAATTTCAAGTCTGAATTTTTCAACTAAAAACTACTCAGGGGCATGTTTTATGTTATTTGAAGTGGATTTGGACAGGTTTTGAGTGAATTCTTTGACCTAATCACCTAATTATGTCATAG
>NW_026116424.1:0-22527 GCF_001640805.2 Lates calcarifer
CTTTGATCGCCTTTTTGAGGGCCTTAAAATGCGTCAAAACTCCTGAAAATTTGCAGACGCGTCAGGCACGGCGAAAAATTTAAGAATTTAGGGGTCTTGAGCATGGGTGTGGCAAAATGGCCTCGGTAGCGCCACTACATTTTTAACGGAACAGCCCCTCAAGCCCGTTGCGCCTAAAAATCTGAAAATCTGCACACATATGTAACATCCCATGACGCACCAAAAAGTCTCTTGGAGCCATATTCTAAACCCAACAGAAAGTATTTTTATTTTGACCGGAAGGTGAAAAAAATTGTGTGTTTTTGGCCATTTCCAGGGGTCGCTTGAACGCGAACTAGTCCTAGACGCATTATCCGATTGACTTCAAAATTTGATAATTTGTTCTTAAGACATAGACGAAGTTAAATTGCAAAAGTTTCGGACTTTTCATTGAAGGGCGTGGAAGTTATGGCCCCTCAAAGTTCGATCACTCGCCACAAAACAGGAAGTTGCTTTAAATTTGCTATATTTCGGCCATACTTTGTCCAAACTGCATCAAACTTTACAGGATTGTTAATGGTACCTATCTGCACACATCCATATGTCAATATTCATACAATTGTTGTAGCACCACCTATTTATAGCAGGAAATGACATATTTTATAGTGTGATGTCCAGTTTCTAGACGGGTGACCAGATTCACTTCAAATGTTGTCAGGACAGACTTAAGGATTTTTGGAAGACTGGCTCCGAAAATTGTGAGTTTGGGTCGAAGCGTGTGCCGGTTCTGGCCCGTCAAAGTTCGGAAACCCAACTTCCTGTTTGAAACCTCAGATTTTGGGGTAACTTCCTGTTGCGACTCTCTACTTTATCCTACAGATGGAGCCATTGTATTACTCTTTGATGGGTTTTTGGAAGGGGGTCTGTGTGTGTGTGTCTGTGTGTGTCTGAGGGGGAGGGGAAGAGGAGTTGATTGTGTCTGTGAGAAGCTGCCACAGGGAGGTTACAGTCAATAGAGCCATGATCTGTCACAGATGATGAGCTCTGAATAATATTATCACAGAAAATAATTAGCATAAAAGCTTTTATTTAAAATTTTTACATCTGGGAAGTGTGAACTGTTACGCCAGCGTGTGCCCTGCGACCTGCGTTGACCCCGCGGTTGCCGGGGTCCCGCGGTCGCCGCTCCCGACGGACGCCGGGTGCGAGGGCCCGTTCAACGCTGCTCGCAGCTTTAATTATTTTTTTTCTTCTTTTTCCGCCTCTTTGATCGCCTTTTTGAGGGCCTTAATGCGTCAAAACTCCTGAAAATTTGCAGACGCGTCAGGCACGGCGAAAAATTTAAGAATTTAGGGGTCTTGAGCATGGGTGTGGCAAAATGGCCTCGGTAGCGCCACCTACATTTTTAACGGAACAGCCCCTCAAGCCCGTTGCGCCTAAAAATCTGAAAATCTGCACACATATGTAACATCCCATGACGCACCAAAAAGTCTCTTGGAGCCATATTCTAAACCCAACAGAAAGTATTTTTATTTTGACCGGAAGGTGAAAAAATTGTGTGTTTTTGGCCATTTCCAGGGGTCGCTTGAACGCGAACTAGTCCTAGACGCATTATCCGATTGACTTCAAAATTTGATAATTTGTTCTTAAGACATAGACGAAGTTAAATTGCAAAAGTTTCGGACTTTTCATTGAAGGGCGTGGAAGTTATGGCCCCTCAAAGTTCGATCACTCGCCACAAAACAGGAAGTTGCTTTAAATTTGCTATATTTCGGCCATACTTTGTCCAAACTGCATCAAACTTTACAGGATTGTTAATGGTACCTATCTGCACACATCCATATGTCAATATTCATACAATTGTTGTAGCACCACCTATTTATAGCAGGAAATGACATATTTTATAGTGTGATGTCCAGTTTCTAGACGGGTGACCAGATTCACTTCAAATGTTGTCAGGACAGACTTAAGGATTTTTGGAAGACTGGCTCCGAAAATTGTGAGTTTGGGTCGAAGCGTGTGCCGGTTCTGGCCCGTCAAAGTTCGGAAACCCAACTTCCTGTTTGAAACCTCAGATTTTGGGGTAACTTCCTGTTGCGACTCTCTACTTTATCCTACAGATGGAGCCATTGTATTACTCTTGATGGGTTTTTGGAAGGGGGTCTCTGTGTGTGTGTGTCTGTGTGTGTCTGAGGGGGAGGGGAAGAGGAGTTGATTGTGTCTGTGAGAAGCTGCCACAGGGAGGTTACAGTCAAGAGAGCCATGATCTGTCACAGATGATGAGCTCTGAATAATATTATCACAGAAAATAATTAGCATAAAAGCTTTTATTTAAAATTTTTACATCTGGGAAGTGTGAACTGTTACGCCAGCGTGTGCCCTGCGACTGCGTTGACCCCGCGGTTGCCGGGGTCCCGCGGTCGCCGCTCCCCCGCCGGGTGCGAGGCCCGTTCAACGCTGCTCGCAGCTTTAATTATTGCGTTTTGCAAGGACAGTTTTTTGCCACCGAGCAACGAGTTGCGTTGCAACGAGTTGCAAGGACCCTCTTATTATTATTATTGCGTTTATTTTTTATCTTCTTTCCGCCTCTTTGATCGCCTTTTTGAGGGCCTTAAAATGCGTCAAAACTCCTGAAAATTTGCAGACGCGTCAGGCACGGCGAAAAATTTAAGAATTTAGGGTCTTGAGCATGGGTGTGGCAAAATGGCCTCGGTAGCGCCACCTACATTTTTAACGGAACAGCCCCTCAAGCCCGTTGCGCCTAAAAATCTGAAAATCTGCACACATATGTAACATCCCATGACGCACCAAAAAGTCTCTTGGAGCCATATTCTAAACCCAACAGAAAGTATTTTTATTTTGACCGGAAGGTGAAAAAATTGTGTGTTTTTGGCCATTTCCAGGGGTCGCTTGAACGCGAACTAGTCCTAGACGCATTATCCGATTGACTTCAAAATTTGATAATTTGTTCTTAAGACATAGACGAAGTTAAATTGCAAAAGTTTCGGACTTTTCATTGAAGGGCGTGGAAGTTATGGCCCCTCAAAGTTCGATCACTCGCCACAAAACAGGAAGTTGCTTTAAATTTGCTATATTTCGGCCATACTTTGTCCAAACTGCATCAAACTTTACAGGATTGTTAATGGTACCTATCTGCACACATCCATATGTCAATATTCATACAATTGTTGTAGCACCACCTATTTATAGCAGGAAATGACATATTTTATAGTGTGATGTCCAGTTTCTAGACGGGTGACCAGATTCACTTCAAATGTTGTCAGGACAGACTTAAGGATTTTTGGAAGACTGGCTCCGAAAATTGTGAGTTTGGGTCGAAGCGTGTGCCGGTTCTGGCCCGTCAAAGTTCGGAAACCCAACTTCCTGTTTGAAACCTCAGATTTTGGGGTAACTTCCTGTTGCGACTCTCTACTTTATCCTACAGATGGAGCATTGTATTACTCTTTGATGGGTTTTTGGAAGGGGGTCTCTGTGTGTGTGTGTCTGTGTGTGTCTGAGGGGGGAGGGGAAGAGGAGTTGATTGTGTCTGTGAGAAGCTGCCACAGGGAGGTTACAGTCAATAGAGCCATGATCTGTCACAGATGATGAGCTCTGAATAATATTATCACAGAAAATAATTAGCATAAAAGCTTTTATTTAAAATTTTTACATCTGGGAAGTGTGAACTGTTACGCCAGCGTGTGCCCTGCGACCTGCGTTGACCCGCGGTTGCCGGGGTCCCGCGGTCGCCGCTCCCCGACGGACGCCGGGTGCGAGGGCCCGTTCAACGCTGCTCGCAGCTTTAATTATATTATTATTATTATTTTTTTCTTCTTTTTCCGCCTCTTTGATCGCCTTTTTGAGGGCCTTAACATGCGTCAAAACTCCTGAAAATTTGCAGACGCGTCAGGCACGGCGAAAAATTTAAGAATTTAGGGGTCTTGAGCATGGGTGTGGCAAAATGGCCTCGGTAGCGCCACCTACATTTTTAAACGGAACAGCCCCTCAAGCCCGTTGCGCCTAAAAATCTGAAAATCTGCACACATATGTAACATCCCATGACGCACCAAAAAGTCTCTTGGAGCCATATTCTAAACCCAACAGAAAGTATTTTTATTTTGACCGGAAGGTGAAAAAATTGTGTGTTTTTGGCCATTTCCAGGGGTCGCTTGAACGCGAACTAGTCCTAGACGCATTATCCGATTGACTTCAAAATTTGATAATTTGTTCTTAAGACATAGACGAAGTTAAATTGCAAAAGTTTCGGACTTTTCATTGAAGGGCGTGGAAGTTATGGCCCCTCAAAGTTCGATTACTCGCCACAAAACAGGAAGTTGCTTTAAATTTGCTATATTTCGGCCATACTTTGTCCAAACTGCATCAAACTTTACAGGATTGTTAATGGTACCTATCTGCACACATCCATATGTCAATATTCATACAATTGTTGTAGCGCCACCTATTTATAGCAGGAAATGACATATTTTATAGTGTGATGTCCAGTTTCTAGACGGGTGACCAGATTCACTTCAAATGTTGTCAGCCCCTCCTTGACATTTTTGGAAGACGTCCTCCGAAAATTGTGAGTTTTGGTCGAAGCGTGTGCCGTTCTGGCCCGTCAAAGTTCGAAACCCAACTTCCTGTTTGAAACCTCAGATTTTGGGGTAACTTCCTGTTGCGACTCTCTACTTTATCCTATAGATGGAGCCATTGTATTACTCTTTGATGGGTTTTTGGAAGGGGGTCTCTGTGTGTGTGTGTGTGTGTGTGTGTGTGTGTGTGTGTTGTGTTTGTGTTTGAGGGGGGAGGGAAGAGGAGTTGATTGAGTCTGTGAGAAGCTGCCACAGAGAGGTTACAGTCAGGAGAGCCAAGAGCTGCTTTACACGCGGGATAAAAACTTCAGTTAAGATTTGAGCTGTCACTTGAGAAAGCATCATGCCAAAAACTAAGGAAAACTGTAGACTTGAAGAAAAGAATTGTCGATGCTCAGGAAGCAGGAGAAGGATATACAAAGTTATCACAGCATTTCCAAGCGTCAAGAACTCAAATGAGAAGCGTCACCGAGAAATTCAAGGAGAGCCACACTGTGCAGAACAAGCCTGGCAGAGGTAGGAAGCCAAAGATTTCAATGACCCTGGAAAGAAAACCAGTGAGAGACCTGTCTAAAAACCCCCATAAACGCTGCCAAGACACTAGTGAATGACTTAGTTAAGTCTGAAATTGTAGCCTCAAAGAAGATTACATGAATTCATGTAATCTTACCATATGTCTCCCCTTGACCAAAGCTGAGCGTGGATTGATGCTGTCTTTACAGTTTGGTTTTGATCAGTTAGGAAATTTCACAAGGGGTCAGCTGATTTTTTCGTGTTACTCAGTGTACGGCGACAGGAAAAGTGCACTAGGCGTCGAGGTGAACCAGCTGAATATAAGCCACTCAAGTTGACGACAAGTGCATTGAAAAGTAAAAGCTGCTGGCCTTTACCTTTTCTTTGTCAAAGCGCCTGTTCGCCAGTAGTTAGTAAAGTAATATTTTCAGCGTTGTCCACAGTCTCATGACATGTTTAACAGAAGCACAGCACGCTGGTTAAGCTCATGGCAAACTGTTACTAACAGCTAAAATGAAAGCTTGTCTGTATGTAGTCTAACTGGTTAGTTTGTCACTAATCTCCAAATTTTGCAAATTGCTATAAACTTCACTCTCTTAAACCAGTAACAGTCTGAGCTGGACTGATAGGGGTCTGTATGGATAAAGATAAAATCCTAATGATACCCATCCCTACAGCTGGTTAGTGGCTTCGCCCTGACTTTAGGCAGATGAGATATTCACTGTTCAAATAACTTCATTATAAGCCTTGTTTAAGCATAAATGATTTATATATGCACCCAATAACAGAACTTAAAAAAATGCTTTTGCTCAAAGCTCAAAGCTTGTAAACTCAAGTTAAAACTGAGTTTTATCTCCTTTTGGGAGGGGGTATTCTCTCTGTGTGTGTGGGTGTGTTTGTGTTTGTGTTTGAGGGGGAGGGGAAGAGGAGTTGATTGAGTCTGTGAGAAGCTGCCACAGGGAGGTTACAGTCAGGAGAGCCAAGAGCTGTCACAGATGATGAGCTCTGAAAAATATTATCACAGAAAATAATTAGCATAAAAGCTTTTATTTAAATTTTTACATCTGGGAAGTGTGAACTGTTACGCCAGCGTGTGCCCTGCGACCTGCGTTGACCCGCGGTTGCCGGGGTCCCGCGGTCGCCGCTCCCCCGACGGGCGCCGGGTGCGAGGGCCCGTTCAACGCTGCTTTAATTATTTTTATTATTATTTATTATTATTTTTTTTTCTTCTTTTTCCGCCTCTTAGATCGGCTTTTTGAGGGCCTTAACATGCGTCAAAACTCCTGAAAATTTGCAGACGCGTCAGGCACGGCGAAAAATTTAATAATTTAGGGGTCTTGAGCATGGGTGTGGCAAAATGGCCTCGGTAGCGCCACCTACATTTTTAAACGGAACAGCCCTCAAGCCCGTTGCGCCTAAAAATCTGAAAATCTGCACACATATGTAACATCCCATGACGCACCAAAAAGTCTCTTGGAGCCATATTCTAAACCCAACAGAAAGTATTTTTATTTTGACCGGAAGGTGAAAAAATTGTGTGTTTTTGGCCATTTCCAGGGGTCGCTTGAACGCGAACTAGTCCTAGACGCATTATCCGATTGACTTCAAAATTTGATAATTTGTTCTTAAGACATAGACGAAGTTAAATTGCAAAAGTTTCGGACTTTTCATTGAAGGGCGTGGAAGTTATGGCCCCTCAAAGTTCGATCACTCGCCACAAAACAGGAAGTTGCTTTATTTGCTATATTTCGGCCATACTTTGTCCAAACTGCATCAAACTTTACAGGATTGTTAATGGTACCTATCTGCACACATCCATATGTCAATATTCATACAATTGTTGTAGCGCCACCTATTTATAGCAGGAAATGACATATTTTATAGTGTGATGTCCAGTTTCTAGACGGGTGACCAGATTCACTTCAAATGTTGTCAGCCCCTCCTTGACGATTTTTGGAAGACGTCCTCCGAAAATTGTGAGTTTTGGTCGAAGCGTGTGCCGTTCTGGCCCGTCAAAGTTCGAAACCCAACTTCCTGTTTGAAACCTCAGATTTTGGGGTAACTTCCTGTTGCGACTCTCTACTTTATCCTATAGATGGAGCCATTGTATTACTCTTTGATGGGTTTTTGGAGGGGGGTCTCTGTGTGTGTGTGTGTGTGTGTGTGTGTGTGTGTGTGTTTGTGTTTGTGTTTGAGGGGGGAGGGGAAGAGGAGTTGATTGAGTCTGTGAGAAGCTGCCACAGAGAGGTTACAGTCAGGAGAGCCAAGAGCTGCTTTACACGCGGGATAAAAACTTCAGTTAAGATTTGAGCTGTCACTTGAGAAAGCATCATGCCAAAAACTAAGGAAATCACTGTAGACTTGAAGAAAAGAATTGTCGATGCTCAGGAAGCAGGAGAAGGATATACAAAGTTATCACAGCATTTCCAAGCGTCAAGAACTCAAATGAGAAGCGTCACCGAGAAATTCAAGGAGAGCCACACTGTGCAGAACAAGCCTGGCAGAGGTAGGAAGCCAAAGATTTCAATGACCCTGGAAAGAAAACCAGTGAGAGACCTGTCTAAAAACCCATAAACGCTGCCAAGACACTAGTGAATGACTAAGTTAAGTCTGAAATTGTAGCCTCAAAGAAGATTACATGAATTCATGTAATCTTACCATATGTCTCCCCTTGACCAAAGCTGAGCGTGGATTGATGCTGTCTTTACAGTTTGGTTTTGATCAGTTAGGAAATTTCACAAGGGGTCAGCTGATTTTTTTCGTGTTACTCAGTGTACGGCGACAGGAAAAGTGCACTACATCCACCGGCGTCGAGGTGAACCAGCTGAATATAAGCCACTCAAGTTGACGACAAGTGCATTGAAAAGTAAAAGCTGCTGGCCTTTACCTTTTCTTTGTCAAAGCGCCTGTTCGCCAGTAGTTAGTAAAGTAATATTTTCAGCGTTGTCCACAGTCTCATGACATGTTTAACAGGAAGCACAGCACGCTGGTTAAGCTCATGGCAAACTGTTACTAACAGCTAAAATGAAAGCTTGTCTGTATGTAGTCTAACTGGTTAGTTTGTCACTAATCTCCAAATTTTGCAAATTGCTATAAACTTCACTCTCTTAAACCAGTAACAGTCTGAGCTGGACTGATAGGGTCTGTATGGATAAAGATAAAATCCTAATGATACCCATCCCTACAGCTGGTTAGTGGCTTCGCCCTGACTTTAGGCAGATGAGAAATTCACTGTTCAAATAAGTTTCATTATAAGCCTTGTTTAAGCATAAATGATTTATATATGCACCCAATAACAGAACTTAAAAAAATGCTTTTGCTCAAAGCTCAAAGCTTGTAAACTCAAGTTAAAACTGAGTTTTATCTCCTTTTGGGAGGGGGTATCTCTCTGTGTTTGTGTGGGTGTGTTTGTGTTTGTGTTTGAGGGGGGGAGGGGAAGAGGAGTTGATTGAGTCTGTGAGAAGCTGCCACAGGGAGGTTACAGTCAGGAGAGCCAAGAGCTGTCACAGATGATGAGCTCTGAAAAATATTATCACAGAAAATAATTAGCATAAAAGCTTTTATTTAAAATTTTTACATCTGGGAAGTGTGAACTGTTACGCCAGCGTGTACCCTGCGTTGACCCCGCGGTTGCCGGGGTCCCGCGGTCGCCGCTCCCCGACGGGCGCCGGGTGCGAGGGCCCGTTCAACGCTGCTCGCAGCTTTAATTAGGGCCCGAGCAACGAGTTGCGTTGCAACGAGTTGCAAGGACCCTCTTGTTTTCGTTCGTTATTATTATTATTATTATTATTATTTTTTTTCTTCTTTTTCCGCCTCTTTGATCGCCTTTTTGAGGGCCTTAAAATGCGTCAAAAACTCCTGAAAATTTGCAGACGCGTCAGGCACGGCGAAAAATTTAATAATTTAGGGGTCTTGAGCATGGGTGTGGCAAAATGGCCTCGGTAGCGCCACCTACATTTTTAACGGAACAGCCCCTCAAGCCCGTTGCGCCTAAAAATCTGAAAATCTGCACACATATGTAACATCCCATGACGCACCAAAAAGTCTCTTGGAGCCATATTCTAAACCCAACAGAAAGTATTTTTATTTTGACCGGAAGGTGAAAAAAATTGTGTGTTTTTGGCCATTTCCAGGGGTCGCTTGAACGCGAACTAGTCCTAGACGCATTATCCGATTGACTTCAAAATTTGATAATTTGTTCTTAAGACATAGACGAAGTTAAATTGCAAATTTCGGACTTTTCATTGAAGGGCGTGGAAGTTATGGCCCCTCAAAGTTCGATCACTCGCCACAAAACAGGAAGTTGCTTTATTTTTGCTATATTTCGGCCATACTTTGTCCAAACTGCATCAAACTTTACAGGATTGTTAATGGTACCTATCTGCACACATCCATATGTCAATATTCATACAATTGTTGTAGCACCACCTATTTATAGCAGGAAATGACATATTTTATAGTGTGATGTCCAGTTTCTAGACGGGTGACCAGATTCACTTCAAATGTTGTCAGGACAGACTTAAGGATTTTTGGAAGACTGGCTCCGAAAATTGTGAGTTTGGGTCGAAGCGTGTGCCGGTTCTGGCCCGTCAAAGTTCGGAAACCCAACTTCCTGTTTGAAACCTCAGATTTTGGGGTAACTTCCTGTTGCGACTCTCTACTTTATCCTACAGATGGAGCCATTGTATTACTCTTTGATGGGTTTTTGGAAGGGGGTCTCTGTGTGTGTGTGTCTGTGTGTGTCTGAGGGGGGAGGGGAAGAGGAGTTGATTGTGTCTGTGAGAAGCTGCCACAGGGAGGTTACAGTCAATAGAGCCATGAGCTGTCACAGATGATGAGCTCTGAAAATATTATCACAGAAAATAATTAGCATAAAAGCTTTTATTTAAATTTTTACATCTGGGAAGTGTGAACTGTTACGCCAGCGTGTGCCCTGCGACCTGCGTTGACCCCGCGTTGCCGGGTCCCGCGGTCGCCGCTCCCCGACGGACGCCGGGTGCGAGGGCCCGTTCAACGCTGCTCGCAGCTTTAATTATTATTATTATTATTTTTTTTCTTCTTTTCCGCCTCTTAGATCGGCTTTTTGAGGGCCTTAACATGCGTGAAAACTTACCAAAATTTGCAGACGCGTCAGGCACGGCGAAAAATTTAATAATTTAGGGGTCTTGAGCATGGGCGTGGTAAAATGCCCTCGGTAGCGCCACCTACATTTTTAAACGGAACAGCCCCTCAAGCCCGTTGCGCCTAAAAATCTGAAAATCTGCACACATATGTAACATCCCATGACGCACCAAAAAGTCTCTTGGAGCCATATTCTAAACCCAACAGAAAGTATTTTTATTTTGACGGAAGGTGAAAAAATTGTGTGTTTTTGGCCATTTCCAGGGGTCGCTTGAACGCGAACTAGTCCTAGACGCATTATCCCATTGACTTCAAAACTTAATAGTATGTTCTTAAGACATAGACGATGTTAAATTGCGGCAGATTTTGAGTTTTGTTGAAGGGCGTGGAAGTTATGGCCCCTCAAAGTTCGATTACTCGCCACGAAACAGGAAGTTGCTTTATTTTTGCTATATTTCGGCCATACTTTGTCCAAACTGCATCAAACTTTACAGGATTGTTAATGGTACCTATCTGCACACATCCATATGTCAATATTCATACAATTGTTGTAGCGCCACCTATTTATAGCAGGAAATGACATATTTTATAGTGTGATGTCCAGTTTCTAGACGGGTGACCAGATTCACTTCAAATGTTGTCAGCCCCTCCTTGACAATTTTTGGAAGAAGTCCTCCGAAAATTGTGAGTTTGGGTCGAAGCGTGTGCCGGTTCTGGCCCGTCAAAGTTCGGAAACCCAACTTCCTGTTTGAAACCTCAGATTTTGGGGTAACTTCCTGTTGCGACTCTCTACTTTATCCTACAGATGGAGCCATTGTATTACTCTTTGATGGGTTTTTGGAAGGGGTCTCTGTGTGTGTGTGTCTGTGTGTGTTGTTTTGAGGGGGAGGGGAAGAGGAGTTGATTGAGTCTGTGAGAAGCTGCCACAGGGAGGTTACAGTCAGGAGAGCCAAGAGCTGTCACAGATGATGAGCTCTGAAAAATATTATCACAGAAAATAATTAGCATAAAAGCTTTTATTTTAAATTTGTTGCAACAAATTCAGGTTTCTTACAGCATTTTCCTTATTGAAAACTAAATTCTACCTGAAATGTATCAATAAAAATCTTCTTTGCAGTTAATGTCACCAGTTTATAGTTTAGTTTTAATAGCATTCCCTGTCACTGATGTGCCTTTAATTATCGGTTCTATCAGGGATCATTTATGTTTATCTTACGGGGTGAGCCACCTCACAGGTTGGTTATATTACCTGTTGACCTCAGCTCAGTGAGCTAAGACAATGTTTAATGCAGTGTTTTTTCTGATATGAAAATGGATATTATTCAGCACATCTAACCTCAGCAGGCCCTCTTCAGAAACTCATATCTGCAGATGTCAAAGCTGGCTCAAACGTTGTCCACAGTCTCATGACATGTTTAACACGAAGCACAGCACGCTGGTTAAGCTCATGGCAAACTGTTACTAACAGCTAAAATGAAAGCTTGTCTGTATGTAGTCTAACTGGTTAGTTTGTCACTAATCTCCAAATTTTGCAAATTGCTATAAACTTCACTCTCTTAAACCAGTAACAGTCTGAGCTGGACTGATAGGGGTCTGTATGGATAAAGATAAAATCCTAATGATACCCATCCCTACAGCTGGTTAGTGGCTTCGCCCTGACTTTAGGCAGATGAGATATTCACTGTTCAAATAACTTCATTATAACCCTTGTTTAAGCATAAATGATTTATATATGCACCCAATAACAGAACTTAAAAAAATGCTTTTGCTCAAAGCTCAAAGCTTGTAAACTCAAGTTAAAAACTGAGTTTTATCTCCTTTTGGGAGGGGTATCTGTGTGTGTGTGTGTGTGTTTGTGTGTGTGTTTGAGGGGGGGGGAAGAGGAGTTGATTGAGTCTGTGAGAAGCTGCCACAGAGAGGTTACAGTCAGGAGAGCCAAGAGCTGTCACAGATGATGAGCTCTGAAAAATATTATCACAGAAAATAATTAGCGTAAAAGCTTTTATTTAAATTTTTACATCTCGGAAGTGTGAACTGTTACGCCAGCGTGTGCCCTGCGACCTGCGTTGACCCCGCGGTTGCCGGGGTCCCGCGGTCGCCGCTCCCCCGACGGGCGCCGGGTGCGAGGGCCCGTTCAACGCTGCTCGCAGCTTTAATTATTTGCGTTGCATATTATTATTTTTTTTTCCACCTTGCTTTTTATTTTATTTTTATTACTTCTTTCCGCCTCTTAGATCGTTTTTGAGGGCCTTAACATGCGTGAAAACTTACCAAATTTGCAGACGCGTCAGGCACGGCGAAAAATTTAATAATTTAGGGGTCTTGAGCATGGGCGTAAAATGCCCCGGTAGCGCCACCTACATTTTTAAACGGAACAGCCCCTCAAGCCCGTTGCGCCTAAAAATCTGAAAATCTGCACACATATGTAACATCCCATGACGCACCAAAAAGTCTCTTGGAGCCATATTCTAAACCCAACAGAAAGTATTTTTATTTTGACCGGAAGGTGAAAAAATTGTGTGTTTTTGGCCATTTCCAGGGGTCGCTTGAACGCGAACTAGTCCTAGACGCATTATCCGATTGACTTCAAAACTTAATAGTATGTTCTTAAGACATAGACGATGTTAAATTGCGGCAGATTTTGAGTTTTTGTTGAAGGGCGTGGAAGTTATGGCCCCTCAAAGTTCGATTACTCGCCACGAAACAGGAAGTTGCTTTATTTTGCTATATTTCGGCCATACTTTGTCCAAACTGCATCAAACTTTACAGGATTGTTAATGGTACCTATCTGCACACATCCATATGTCAATATTCATACAATTGTTGTAGCGCCCCTATTTATAGCAGGAAATGACATATTTTATAGTGTGATGTCCAGTTTCTAGACGGGTGACCAGATTCACTTCAAATGTTGTCAGCCCCTCCTTGACAATTTTTGGAAGACTGGCTCCGAAAATTGTGAGTTTGGGTCGAAGCGTGTGCCGGTTCTGGCCCGTCAAAGTTCGGAAACCCAACTTCCTGTTTGAAACCTCAGATTTTGGGGTAACTTCCTGTTGCGACTCTCTACTTTATCCTACAGATGGAGCCATTGTATTACTCTTTGATGGGTTTTTGGAAGGGGGTCTCTGTGTGTGTGTGTCTGTGTGTGTGTTGTTTTGAGGGGGGAGGGGAAGAGGAGTTGATTGAGTCTGTGAGAAGCTGCCACAGGGAGGTTACAGTCAAGAGAGCCATGAGCTGTCACAGATGATGAGTCTGAAAAATATTATCACAGAAAATAATTAGCATAAAAGCTTTTATTTAAAATTTGTTGCAACAAATTCAGGTTTCTTACAGCATTTTCCTTATTGAAAACTAAATTCTACCTGAAATGTATCAATAAAAATCTTCTTTTGCAGTTAATGTCACCAGTTTATAGTTTAGTTTTAATAGCATTCCCTGTCACTGATGTGCCTTTAATTATCGGTTCTATCAGGGATCATTTATGTGTTTATCTTACGGGGGTGAGCCACCTCACAGGTTGGTTAATTACCTGTTGACCTCAGCTCAGTGAGCTAAGACAATGTTTAATGCAGTGTTTTTTTCTGATATGAAAATGGATATTATTCAGCACATCTAACCTCAGCAGGCCCCTCTTCAGAAACTCATATCTGCAGATGTCAAAGCTGGCTCAAAAAATAAACTGGCTTCAAATTAATTTAAGGAATTGTAGGTTATTTTGAATCATGTAATCTTTCTCCATCACCCTTTCTGTTTCTTTCCATCTCTCTACTCATCTTCTCCCATATGTCTCCCCTTGACCAAAGCTGAGCGTGGATTGATGCTGTCTTTACAGTTTGGTTTTGATCAGTTAGGAAATTTCACACGGGGTCAGCTGATTTTTTCGTGTTACTCAGTGTACGGCGACAGGAAAAGTGCACTAGGTCACGGGCGTCGAGGTGAACCAGCTGAATATAAGCCACTCAAGTTGACGACAAGTGCATTGAAAAGTAAAAGCTGCTGGCCTTTACCTTTTCTTTGTCAAAGCGCCTGTTCGCAAGTAGTTAGTAAAGTAATATTTCAGCCTTGTCCACAGTCTCATGACATGTTTAACAGGAAGCACAGCACGCTGGTTAAGCTCATGGCAAACTGTTACTAACAGCTAAAATGAAAGCTTGTCTGTATGTAGTCTAACTGGTTAGTTTGTCACTAATCTCCAAATTTTGCAAATTGCTATAAACTTCACTCTCTTAAACCAGTAACAGTCTGAGCTGGACTGATAGGGGTCTGTATGGATAAAGATAAAATCCTAATGATACCCATCCCTACAGCTGGTTAGTGGCTTCGCCCTGACTTTAGGCAGATGAGATATTCACTGTTCAAATAACTTCATTATAAGCCTTGTTTAAGCATAAATGATTTATATATGCACCAATAACAGAACTTAAAAAAATGCTTTTGCTCAAAGCTCAAAGCTTTTAAACTCAAGTTAAAACTGAGTTTTATCTCCTTTTGGGAGGGGGTATCTGTGTGTGTGTGTGTGTGTGTGTGTGTGTGTGTTTTGTGTTTGTGTTTGAGGGGGGAGGGAAGAGGAGTTGATTGAGTCTGTGAGAAGCTGCCCACAGGGAGGTTACAGTCAAGAGAGCCAAGAGCTGTCACAGATGATGAGCTCTGAAAAATATTATCACAGAAAATAATTAGCGTAAAAGCTTTTATTTAAAATTTTTACATCTCGGAAGTGTGAACTGTTACGCCAGCGTGTGCCCTGCGACCTGCGTTGACCCCGCGGTTGCCGGGGTCCCGCGGTCGCCGCTCCCCCCCGACGGGCGCCGGGTGCGAGGCCCGTTCAACGCTGCTCGCAGCTTTAATTATTATATTATTATTATTATTTTTTTTTTCTTTTCCGCCTCTTTGATCGCCTTTTGAGGCCTTAAAATGCGTCAAAACTCCTGAAAATTTGCAGACGCGTCAGGCACGGCGAAAAATTTAAGAATTTAGGGGTCTTGAGCATGGGTGTGGCAAAATGGCCTCGGTAGCGCCACCTACATTTTTAACGGAACAGCCCCTCAAGCCCGTTGCGCCTAAAAATCTGAAAATCTGCACACATATGTAACATCCCATGACGCACCAAAAAGTCTCTTGGAGCCATATTCTAAACCCAACAGAAAGTATTTTTATTTTGACGGAAGGTGAAAAAATTGTGTGTTTTTGGCCATTTCCAGGGGTCGCTTGAACGCGAACTAGTCCTAGACGCATTATCCGATTGACTTCAAAATTTGATAATTTGTTCTTAAGACATAGACGAAGTTAAATTGCAAAAGTTTCGGACTTTTCATTGAAGGGCGTGGAAGTTATGGCCCCTCAAAGTTCGATCACTCGCCACAAAACAGGAAGTTGCTTTAAATTTGCTATATTTCGGCCATACTTTGTCCAAACTGCATCAAAACTTTACAGGATTGTTAATGGTACCTATCTGCACACATCCATATGTCAATATTCATACAATTGTTGTAGCGCCACCTATTTATAGCAGGAAATGACATATTTTATAGTGTGATGTCCAGTTTCTAGACGGGTGACCAGATTCACTTCAAATGTTGTCAGCCCCTCCTTAGGATTTTTTGGAAGACTGGCTCCGAAAATTGTGAGTTTGGTCGAAGCGTGTGCCGGTTCTGGCCCGTCAAAGTTCGGAACCCAACTTCCTGTTTGAAACCTCAGATTTTGGGGTAACTTCCTGTTGCGACTCTCTACTTTTATCCATAGATGGAGCCATTGTATTACTCTTTGATGGGTTTTTGGAGGGGGTCTCTGTGTGTGTGTGTGTGTGTGTGTGTGTGTGTGTGTGTGTGTTTGTGTTTGTGGAGGGGAGGGGAAGAGGAGTTGATTGAGTCTGTGAGAAGCTGCCACAGAGAGGTTACAGTCAGGAGAGCCAAGAGCTGCTTTACACGCGGATAAAAAACTTCAGTTAAGATTTGAGCTGTCACTTGAGAAAGCATCATGCCAAAAACTAAGGAAATCACTGTAGACTTGAAGAAAAGAATTGTCGATGCTCAGGAAGCAGGAGAAGGATATACAAAGTTATCACAGCATTTCCAAGCGTCAAGAACTCAAATGAGAAGCGTCACCGAGAAATTCAAGAAGAGCCACACTGTGCAGAACAAGCCTGGCAGAGGTAGGAAGCCAAAGATTTCAATGACCCTGGAAGAAAACCAGTAGAGACCTGTCTAAAGAACCCATAAACGCTGCCAAGACACTAGTGAATGACTTAGTTAAGTCTGAAATTGTAGCCTCAAAGAAGATTACATGAATTCATGTAATCTTACCATATGTCTCCCCTTGACCAAAGCTGAGCGTGGATTGATGCTGTCTTTACAGTTTGGTTTTGATCAGTTAGGAAATTTCACACGGGGTCAGCTGATTTTTCGTGTTACTCAGTGTACGGCGACAGGAAAAGTGCACTAGGTCCAGCGTCGAGGTGAACCAGCTGAATATAAGCCACTCAAGTTGACGACAAGTGCATTGAAAAGTAAAAGCTGCTGGCCTTTACCTTTTCTTTGTCAAAGCGCCTGTTCGGCAGTAGTTAGTAAAGTAATATTTTCAGCGTTGTCCACAGTCTCATGACATGTTTAACAGGAAGCACAGCACGCTGGTTAAGCTCATGGCAAACTGTTACTAACAGCTAAAATGAAAGCTTGTCTGTATGTAGTCTAACTGGTTAGTTTGTCACTAATCTCCAAATTTTGCAAATTGCTATAAACTTTCTCTTAAACCAGTAACAGTCTGAGCTGGACTGATAGGGGTCTGTATGGATAAAGATAAAATCCTAATGATACCCATCCCTACAGCTGGTTAGTGGCTTCGCCCTGACTTTAGGCAGATGAGATATTCACTGTTCAAATAACTTCATTATAAGCCTTGTTTAAGCATAAATGATTTATATATGCACCCAATAACAGAACTTAAAAAAATGCTTTTGCTCAAAGCTCAAAGCTTGTAAACTCAAGTTAAAACTGAGTTTTATCTCCTTTTGGGAGGGGGTATCTGTGTTTGTGTGTGTGTGTGTGTGTGTGTTTGTGTTTGTGTTTGAGGGGGAGGGAAGAGGAGTTGATTGAGTCTGTGAGAAGCTGCCACAGGAGGTTACAGTCAAGAGAGCCAAGAGCTGTCACAGATGATGAGCTCTGAAAAATATTATCACAGAAAATAATTAGCGTAAAAGCTTTTATTTTTAAATTTTTACATCTCGGAAGTGTGAACTGTTACGCCAGCGTGTGCCCTGCGACCTGCGTTGACCCGCGGTTGCCGGGTCCCGCGGTCGCCGCTCCCCCGACGGGCGCCGGGTGCGAGGGCCCGTTCAACGCTGCTCGCAGCTTTAATTATTATATTATTATTATTTTTTTCTTCTTTTTCCGCCTCTTAGATCGGCTTTTGAGGGGCCTTAACATGCGTGAAAACTACCAAAATTTGCAGACGCGTCAGGCACGGCGAAAAATTTAATAATTTAGGGTCTTGAGCATGGGCGTGGTAAAATGCCCTCGGTAGCGCCACCTACATTTTTAAACGGAACAGCCCCTCAAGCCCGTTGCGCCTAAAAATCTGAAAATCTGCACACATATGTAACATCCCATGACGCACCAAAAAGTCTCTTGGAGCCATATTCTAAACCCAACAGAAAGTATTTTTATTTTGACCGGAAGGTGAAAAAATTGTGTGTTTTTGGCCATTTCCAGGGGTCGCTTGAACGCGAACTAGTCCTAGACGCATTATCCCATTGACTTCAAAACTTAATAGTATGTTCTTAAGACATAGATGTTAAATTGCGCAGATTTTGAGTTTTTGTTGAAGGGCGTGGAAGTTATGGCCCCTCAAAGTTCGATTACTCGCCACGAAACAGGAAGTTGCTTTATTTTTGCTATATTTCGGCCATACTTTGTCCAAACTGCATCAAACTTTACAGGATTGTTAATGGTACCTATCTGCACACATCCATATGTCAATATTCATACAATTGTTGTAGCGCCACCTATTTATAGCAGGAAATGACATATTTTATAGTGTGATGTCCAGTTTCTAGACGGGTGACCAGATTCACTTCAAATGTTGTCAGCCCCTCCTTGACAATTTTTGGAAGACTGGCTCCGAAAATTGTGAGTTTGGGTCGAAGCGTGTGCCGGTTCTGGCCCGTCAAAGTTCGGAAACCCAACTTCCTGTTTGAAACCTCAGATTTTGGGTAACTTCCTGTTGCGACTCTCTACTTTATCCTACAGATGGAGCCATTGTATTACTCTTTGATGGGTTTTTGGAAGGGGGTCTCTGTGTGTGTGTGTCTGTGTGTGTGTGTTTTGAGGGGGAGGGGAAGAGGAGTTGATTGAGTCTGTGAGAAGCTGCCACAGGGAGGTTACAGTCAAGAGAGCCATGAGCTGTCACAGATGATGAGTTCTGAAAAATATTATCACAGAAAATAATTAGCATAAAAGCTTTTATTTTAAATTTGTTGCAACAAATTCAGGTTTCTTACAGCATTTTCCTTATTGAAAACTAAATTCTACCTGAAATGTATCAATAAAAATCTTCTTTTGCAGTTAATGTCACCAGTTTATAGTTTAGTTTTAATAGCATTCCCTGTCACTGATGTGCCTTTAATTATCGGTTCTATCAGGGATCATTTATGTGTTTATCTTACGGGGGTGAGCCACCTCACAGGTTGGTTATATTACCTGTTGACCTCAGCTCAGTGAGCTAAGACAATGTTTAATGCAGTGTTTTTTCTGATATGAAAATGGGCACATCTAACCTCAGCAGGCCCCTCTTCAGAAACTCATATCTGCAGATGTCAAAGCTGGCTCAAAAAATTAAACTGGCTTCAAATTAATTTAAGGAATTGTAGGTTATTTTGAATTCATGTAATTTACCATATTGACCCTTTACAGTTTGGTTTTGATCAGTTAGGAAATTTCACAAGGGTCAGCTGATTTTTCGTGTTACACAGTGTACGGCGACAGGAAAAGTGCACGTCCACCGGCGTCGAGGTGAACCAGCTGAATATAAGCCACTCAAGTTGACGACAAGTGCATTGAAAAGTAAAAGCTGCTGGCCTTTACCTTTTCTTTGTAAAGCGCCTGTTCGGCCAGTAGTTAGTAAAGTAATATTTTCAGCGTTGTCCACAGTCTCATGACATGTTTAACACGAAGCACAGCACGCTGGTTAAGCTCATGGCAAACTGTTACTAACAGCTAAAATGAAAGCTTGTCTGTATGTAGTCTAACTGGTTAGTTTGTCACTAATCTCCAAATTTTGCAAATTGCTATAAACTTCACTCTCTTAAACCAGTAACAGTCTGAGCTGGACTGATAGGGGTCTGTATGGATAAAGATAAAATCCTAATGATACCCATCCCTACAGCTGGTTAGTGGCTTCGCCCTGACTTTAGGCAGATGAGATATTCACTGTTCAAATAACTTCATTATAAGCCTTGTTTAAGCATAAATGATTTTATATATGCACCCAATAACAGAACTTAAAAAAATGCTTTTGCTCAAAGCTCAAAGCTTGTAAACTCAAGTTAAAACTGAGTTTTATCTCCTTTTGGGAGGGGGTATCTGTGTGTGTGTGTGTTTTGTGTTTGTGTTTGTGTTTGAGGGGGGAGGGGAAGAGGAGTTGATTGAGTCTGTGAGAAGCTGCCACAGAGAGGTTACAGTCAGGAGAGCCAAGAGCTGTCACAGATGATGAGCTCTGAAAAATATTATCACAGAAAATAATTAGCATAAAAGCTTTTATTTAAAATTTTTACATCTGGGAAGTGTGAACTGTTACGCCAGCGTGTGCCCTGCGACCTGCGTTGACCCCGCGGTTGCCGGGTCCGCGGTCGCCGCTCCCCGACGGCGCCGGGTGCGAGGGCCCGTTCAACGCTGCTCGCAGCTTTAATTATTATTATTATTATTTTTTTTTTCTTCTTTTTCCGCCTCTTAGATCGGCTTTTTGAGGGCCTTAACATGCGTGAAAACTTACCAAAATTTGCAGACGCGTCAGGCACGGCGAAAAATTTAATAATTTAGGGGTCTTGAGCATGGGTGTGGTAAAATGGCCTCGGTAGCGCCACCTACATTTTTAAACGGAACAGCCCCTCAAGCCCGTTGCGCCTAAAAATCTGAAAATCTGCACACATATGTAACATCCCATGACGCACCAAAAAGTCTCTTGGAGCCATATTCTAAACCCAACAGAAAGTATTTTTATTTTGACCGGAAGGTGAAAAAATTGTGTGTTTTTGGCCATTTCCAGGGTCGCTTGAACGCGAACTAGTCCTAGACGCATTATCCGATTGACTTCAAAACTTAATAGTATGTTCTTAAGACATAGACGATGTTAAATTGCGGCAGATTTTGAGTTTTTTGAAGGGCGTGGGAAGTTATGGCCCCTCAAAGTTCGATTACTCGCCACGAAACAGGAAGTTGCTTTTTTTTGCTATATTTCGGCCATACTTTGTCCAAACTGCATCAAACTTTACAGGATTGTTAATGGTACCTATCTGCACACATCCATATGTCAATATTCATACAATTGTTGTAGCACCACCTATTTATAGCAGGAAATGACATATTTTATAGTGTGATGTCCAGTTTCTAGACGGGTGACCAGATTCACTTCAAATGTTGTCAGCCCCTCCTTGAAATTTTTTGGAAGACTGGCTCCGAAAATTGTGAGTTTTGGTCGAAGCGTGTGCCGGTTCTGGCCCGTCAAAGTTCGGAAACCCAACTTCCTGTTTGAAACCTCAGATTTTGGGGTAACTTCCTGTTGCGACTCTCTACTTTATCCTATAGATGGAGCCATTGTATTACTCTTTGATGGGTTTTTGGAAGGGGGTCTCTGTGTGTGTGTCTGTGTGTGTGTGTGTGTGTGTGTGTGTGTTTGTGTTTGTGTTTGTGTTTGAGGGGGGGAAGAAGAGTTGATTGAGTCTGTGAGAAGCTGCCACAGAGAGGTTACAGTCAGGAGAGCCAAGAGCTGCTTTACACGCGGTATAAAAACTTCAGTTAAGATTTGAGCTGTCACTTGAGAAAGCATCATGCCAAAAACTAAGGAAATCACTGTAGACTTGAAGAATTGTCGATGCTTAGGAAGCAGGAGAAGGATATACAAAGTTATAACAGCATTTCCAAGCGTCAAGAACTCAAATGAGAAGCGTCACCCGAGAAATTCAAGGAGAGCCACACTGTGCAGAACAAGCCTGGCAGAGGTAGGAAGCCAAAGATTTCAATGACCCTGGAAAGAAAACCAGTTAGAGACCTGTCTAAAGAACCCATAAACGCTGCCAAGACACTAGTGAATGACTTAGTTAAGTCTGAAATTGTAGTCTCAAAGAAGATTACATGAATTCATGTAATCTTACCATATGTCTCCCCTTGACCAAAGCTGAGCGTGGATTGATGCTGTCTTTACAGTTTGGTTTTGATCAGTTAGGAAATTTCACACGGGGTCAGCTGATTTTTTCGTCTTACTCAGTGTACGGCGACAGGAAAAGTTCACTAGGTCCTCCAGCGTCGAGGTGAACAGCTGAATATAAGCCACTCAAGTTGACGACAAGTGCATTGAAAAGTAAAAGCTGCTGGCCTTTACCTTTTCTTTGTCAAAGCGCCTGTTCGGCAGTAGTTAGTAAAGTAATATTTTCAGCGTTGTCCACAGTCTCATGACATGTTTAACAGGAAGCACAGCACGCTGGTTAAGCTCATGGCAAACTGTTACTAACAGCTAAAATGAAAGCTTGTCTGTATGTAGTCTAACTGGTTAGTTTGTCACTAATCTCCAAATTTTGCAAATTGCTATAAACTTCACTCTCTTAAACCAGTAACAGTCTGAGCTGGACTGATAGGGGTCTGTATGGATAAAGATAAAATCCTAATGATACCCATCCCTACAGCTGGTTAGTGGCTTCGCCCTGACTTTAGGCAGATGAGATATTCACTGTTCAATAAACTTCATTATAAGCCTTGTTTAAGCATAAATGATTTATATATGCACCCAATAACAGAACTTAAAAAAATGCTTTTGCTCAAAGCTCAAAGCTTGTAAACTCAAGTTAAAACTGAGTTTTATCTCCTTTTGGGAGGGGGTATATTTCTCTGTGTGTTTGTGTGTGTGTGTGTGGTGTGTTTGTGTTTGTGTTTGAGGGGGAGGGGAAGAGGAGTTGATTGAGTCTGTGAGAAGCTGCCACAGGGAGGTTACAGTCAAGAGAGCCAAGAGCTGTCACAGATGATGAGCTCTGAAAAATATTTATCACAGAAAATAATTAGCGTAAAAGCTTTTATTTAAAATTTTTACATCTCGGAAGTGTGAACTGTTACGCCAGCGTGTG
>NW_026116425.1:0-27070 GCF_001640805.2 Lates calcarifer
TTATTATTATTATTTTTTTTTTCTTTTTCGCCTCTTTGATCGCCTTTTTGAGGCCTTAAAATGCGTCAAAACTCCTGAAAATTTGCAGACGCGTCAGGCACGGCGAAAAATTTAAGAATTTAGGGGTCTTGAGCATGGGTGTGGCAAAATGGCCTCGGTAGCGCCACCTACATTTTTAACGGAACAGCCCCTCAAGCCGTTGCGCCTAAAAATCTGAAATCTGCACACATATGTAACATCCCATGACGCACCAAAAAGTCTCTTGGAGCCATATTCTAAACCCAACAGAAAGTATTTTTATTTTGACCGGAAGGTGAAAAAATTGTGTGTTTTTGGCCATTTCCAGGGGTCGCTTGAACGCGAACTAGTCCTAGACGCATTATCCGATTGACTTCAAAATTTGATAATTTGTTCTTAAGACATAGACGAAGTTAAATTGCAAAAGTTTCGGACTTTTCATTGAAGGGCGTGGAAGTTATGGCCCTCAAAGTTCGATCACTCGCCACAAAACAGGAAGTTGCTTTAAATTTGCTATATTTCGGCCATACTTTGTCCAAACTGCATCAAACTTTACAGGATTGTTAATGGTACCTATCTGCACACATCCATATGTCAATATTCATACAATTGTTGTAGCACCACCTATTTATAGCAGGAAATGACATATTTTATAGTGTGATGTCCAGTTTCTAGACGGGTGACCAGATTCACTTCAAATGTTGTCAGGACAGACTTAAGGATTTTTGGAAGACTGGCTCCGAAAATTGTGAGTTTGGGTCGAAGCGTGTGCCGGTTCTGGCCCGTCAAAGTTCGAAACCAACTTCCTGTTTGAAACCTCAGATTTTGGGGTAACTTCCTGTTGCGACTCTCTACTTTATCCTACAGATGGAGCCATTGTATTACTCTTTGATGGGTTTTTGGAAAGGGGTCTCTGTGTGTGTGTGTCTGTGTGTGTCTGAGGGGGGAGGGGAAGAGGAGTTGATTGTGTCTGTGAGAAGCTGCCACAGGGAGGTTACAGTCAATAGAGCCATGATCTGTCACAGATGATGAGCTCTGAATAATATTATCACAGAAAATAATTAGCATAAAAGCTTTTATTTAAAATTTTTTACATCTGGGAAGTGTGAACTGTTACGCCAGCGTGTGCCCTGCGACCTGCGTTGACCCGCGGTTGCCGGGGTCCCGCGGTCGCGCTCCCCGACGGACGCCGGGTGCGAGGGCCCGTTCAACGCTGCTCGCAGCTTTAATTATTATTATTATTATTTTTTTTCTTCTTTTTCCGCCTCTTTGATCGCCTTTTTGAGGGCCTTAAAATGCGTCAAAACTCCTGAAAATTTGCAGACGCGTCAGGCACGGCGAAAAATTTAAGAATTTAGGGGTCTTGAGCATGGGTGTGGCAAAATGGCCTCGGTAGCGCCACCTACATTTTTAACGGGAACAGCCCCTCAAGCCCGTTGCGCCTAAAAATCTGAAAATCTGCACACATATGTAACATCCCATGACGCACCAAAAAGTCTCTTGGAGCCATATTCTAAACCCAACAGAAAGTATTTTTATTTTGACCGGAAGGTGAAAAAATTGTGTGTTTTTGGCCATTTCCAGGGGTCGCTTGAACGCGAACTAGTCCTAGACGCATTATCCGATTGACTTCAAAATTTGATAATTTGTTCTTAAGACATAGACGAAGTTAAATTGCAAAAGTTTCGGACTTTTCATTGAAGGGCGTGGAAGTTATGGCCCTCAAAGTTCGATCACTCGCCACAAAACAGGAAGTTGCTTTAAATTTGCTATATTTCGGCCATACTTTGTCCAAACTGCATCAAACTTTACAGGATTGTTAATGGTACCTATCTGCACACATCCATATGTCAATATTCATACAATTGTTGTAGCACCACCTATTTATAGCAGGAAATGACATATTTTATAGTGTGATGTCCAGTTTCTAGACGGGTGACCAGATTCACTTCAAATGTTGTCAGCAGACTTAAGGATTTTTGGAAGACTGGCTCCGAAAATTGTGAGTTTGGGTCGAAGCGTGTGCCGGTTCTGGCCCGTCAAAGTTCGGAAACCCAACTTCCTGTTTGAAACCTCAGATTTTGGGTAACTTCCTGTTGCGACTCTCTACTTTATCCTACAGATGGAGCCATTGTATTACTCTTTGATGGGTTTTTGGAAGGGAGTCTCTGTGTGTGTGTGTGTCTGTGTGTGTCTGAGGGGGGAGGGGAAGAGGAGTTGATTGTGTCTGTGAGAAGCTGCCACAGAGAGGTTACAGTCAGATAGAGCCATGAGTCTGTCACAGATGATGAGCTCTGAATAATATTATCACAGAAAATAATTAGGCATAAAAGCTTTTATTTAAATTTTTACATCTGGGAAGTGTGAACTGTTACGCCAGCGTGTGCCCTGCGACCTGCGTTGACCCCGCGTTGCCGGGGTCCCGCGGTCGCCGCTCCCGCCGACGAGGCGCCGGGTGCGAGGGCCCGTTCAACGCTGCTCGCAGCTTTAATTATTATTATTATTATTTTTTTCTTCTTTTTCCGCCTCTTTGATCGGCCTTTTTGAGGGCCTTAACATGCGTGCAAAACTACCTGAAAATTTGCAGACGCGTCAGGCACGGCGAAAATTTAATAATTTAGGGGTCTTGAGCATGGGTGTGGCTAAATGCCTCTGTAGCGGCCACCTACATTTTTAAACGGAACAGCCCCTCAAGCCCGTTGCGCCTAAAATCTGAAAATCTGCACACATATGTAACATCCCATGACGCACCAAAAGTCTCTTGGAGCCATATTCTAAACCCAACAGAAAGTATTTTTATTTTGACCGGAAGGTGAAAAATTGTGTGTTTTTGGCCATTTCCAGGGGTCGCTTGAACGCGAACTAGTCCTAGACGCATTATCCGATTGACTTCAAAATTTGAATAATTTGTTCTTAAGACATAGACGAAGTTAAATTGCAAAGTTTCGGACTTTTTCATTGGAAGGGGCGTGGAAGTTATGGCCCCTGAAAGTTCGATCACTCGCCACGAAACAGGAAGTTGCTTTTAAATTTGCTATATTTCGGCCATACTTTGTCCAAACTGCATCAAACTTTACAGGATTGTTAATGGTACCTATCTGCACACATCCATATGTCAATATTCATACAATTGTTGTAGCACCACCTATTTATAGCAGGAAATGACATATTTTATGGTGTGATGTCCAGTTTCTAGACGGGTGACCAGATTCACTTCAAATGTTGTCAGGACAGACTTAAGGATTTTTGGAAGACTGGCTCCGAAAATTGTGAGTTTTGGTCGAAGCGTGTGCCGGTTCTGGCCCGTCAAAGTTCGGAAACCCAACTTCCTGTTTGAAACCTCAGATTTTGGGGTAACTTCCTGTTGCGACTCTCTACTTTATCCTACAGATGGAGCCATTGTATTACTCTTTGATGGGTTTTTGGAAGGGGGTCTCTGTGTGTGTGTGTGTCTGTGTGTGTTCTGAGGGGGGAGGGGAAGAGGAGTTGATTGTGTCTGTGAGAAGCTGCCACAGAGAGGTTACAGTCAGGAGAGCCAAGAGCTGTCACAGATGATGAGCTCTGAAAAATATTATCACAGAAAATAATTAGCATAAAAGCTTTTATTTTAAATTTTTACATCTGGAGTGTGAACTGTTACGCCAGCGTGTGCCCTGCGACCTGCGTTGACCCCGCGGTTGCCGGGGTCCCGCGGTCGCCACTCCCCCGACGGGCGCCGGTGCGAGGCCCGTTCAACGCTGCTCGCAGCTTTAATTATTATTATTATTATTTTTTTTCTTCTTTTTCCGCCTCTTAGATCGGCTTTTTGAGGGCCTTAACATGCGTGAAAACTTACCAAATTTGCAGACGCGTCAGGCACGGCGAAAAATTTAATAATTTAGGGGTCTTGAGCATGGGCGTGGTAAAATGGCCCTCGGTAGCGCCACCTACATTTTTAAACGGAACAGCCCCTCAAGCCCGTTGCGCCTAAAAATCTGAAAATCTGCACACATATGTAACATCCCATGACGCACCAAAAAGTCTCTTGGAGCCATATTCTAAACCCAACAGAAAGTATTTTTATTTTGACCGGAAGGTGAAAAAATTGTGTGTTTTTTGGCCATTTCCAGGGGTCGCTTGAACGCGAACTAGTCCTAGACGCATTATCCCATTGACTTCAAAACTTAATAGTATGTTCTTAAGACATAGACGATGTTAAATTGCGGCAGATTTTGAGTTTTTGTTGGAAGGGCGTGGAAGTTATGGCCCCTCAAAGTTCGATTACTCGCCACGAACAGGAAGTTGCTTTATTTTTGCTATATTTCGGCCATACTTTGTCCAAACTGCATCAGACTTTACAGGATTGTTAATGGTACCTATCTGCACACATCCATATGTCAATATTCATACAATTGTTGTAGCGCCACCTATTTATAGCAGGAAATGACATATTTTATAGTGTGATGTCCAGTTTCTAGACGGGTGACCAGATTCACTTCAAATGTTGTCAGCCCCTCCTTGACAATTTTTGGAAGAAGTCCTCCGAAAATTGTGAGTTTGGGTCGAAGCGTGTGCCGGTTCTGGCCCGTCAAAGTTCGGAAACCCAACTTCCTGTTTGAAACCTCAGATTTTGGGGTAACTTCCTGTTGCGACTCTCTACTTTATCCTACAGATGGAGCCATTGTATTACTCTTTGATGGGTTTTTGGAAGGGGGTCTCTGTGTGTGTGTGTCTGTGTGTGTGTGTTTGAGGGGGGAGGGGAAGAGGAGTTGATTGAGTCTGTGAGAAGCTGCCACAGGGAGGTTACAGTCAGGAGAGCCAAGAGCTGTCACAGATGATGAGCTCTGAAAAATATTATCACAGAAAATAATTAGCATAAAAGCTTTTATTTTAAATTTGTTGCAACAAATTCAGGTTCTTACAGCATTTTCCTTATTGAAAACTAAATTCTACCTGAAATGTATCAATAAAAATCTTCTTTTGCAGTTAATGTCACCAGTTTATAGTTTAGTTTTAATAGCATTCCCTGTCACTGATGTGCCTTTAATTATCGGTTCTATCAGGGATCATTTATGTGTTTATCTTACGGGGGTGAGCCACCTCACAGGTTGGTTATATTACCTGTTGACCTCAGCTCAGTGAGCTAAGACAATGTTTAATGCAGTGTTTTTTCTGATATGAAAATGGATATTATTCAGCACATCTAACCTCAGCAGGCCCCTCTTCAGAAACTCATATCTGCAGATGTCAAAGCTGGCTCAAAAAATTAAACTGGCTTCAAATTAATTTGAAGGAATTGTAGGTTATTTTGAATTCATGTAATCTTACCATATGTCTCCCCTTGACCAAAGCTGAGCGTGGATTGATGCTGTCTTTACAGTTTGGTTTTGATCAGTTAGGAAATTTCACAAGGGGTCAGCTGATATTTTCATGTTACACAGTGTACGGCGACAGGAAAAGTGCACGTCTACATCCACCGGCGTCGAGGTGAACCAGCTGAATATAAGCCACTCAAGTTGACAACAAGTGCATTGAAAAGTAAAAGCTGCTGGCCTTTACCTTTTCTTTGTAAAAGCGCCTGTTCGGCCAGTAGTTAGTAAAGTAATATTTTCAGCGTTGTCCACAGTCTCATGACATGTTTAACAGGAAGCACAGCACGCTGGTTAAGCTCATGGCAAACTGTTACTAACAGCTAAAATGAAAGCTTGTCTGTATGTAGTCTAACTGGTTAGTTTGTCACTAATCTCCAAATTTTGCAAATTGCTATAAACTTCACTCTCTTAAACCAGTAACAGTCTGAGCTGGACTGATAGGGGTCTGTATGGATAAAGATAAAATCCTAATGATACCCATCCCTACAGCTGGTTAGTGGCTTCGCCCTGACTTTAGGCAGATGAGATATTCACTGTTCAAATAACTTCATTATAAGCCTTGTTTAAGCATAAATGATTTATATATGCACCCAATAACAGAACTTAAAAAAATGCTTTTGCTCAAAGCTCAAAGCTTGTAAACTCAAGTTAAAACTGAGTTTTATCTCCTTTTGGGAGGGGGTATCTGTGTGTGTGTGTGTGTTTGTGTTTGTGTTTGTGTTTGAGGGGGAGGGGAAGAGGAGTTGATTGAGTCTGTGAGAAGCTGCCACAGGGAGGTTACAGTCAGGAGAGCCAAGAGCTGTCACAGATGATGAGCTCTGAAAAATATTATCACAGAAAATAATTAGCATAAAAGCTTTTATTTAAAATTTTTACATCTCGGAAGTGTGAACTGTTACGCCAGCGTGTGCCCTGCGACCTGCGTTGACCCCGCGGTTGCCGGGGTCCCGCGGTCGCCGCTCCCCCGACGGGCGCCGGGTGCGAGGGCCCGTTCAACGCTGCTCGCAGCTTTAATTATTAGGGCCCGAGCAACGAGTTGCGTGGGCCCAACGGGGCCATGCAACGAGTTGCAAGGACCCTCTTGTTTTCGTTCGGTTATTATTATTATTATTATTATTATTTTTTTCTTCTTTTTCCGCCTCTTTGATCGCCTTTTTGAAGGCCTTAACATGCGTCAAAACTCCTGAAAATTTGCAGACGCGTCAGGCACGGCGAAAAATTTAAGAATTTAGGGGTCTTGAGCATGGGTGTGGCAAAATGGCCTCGGTAGCGCCACCTACATTTTTAAACGGAACAGCCCCTCAAGCCCGTTGCGCCTAAAAATCTGAAAATCTGCACACATATGTAACATCCCATGACGCACCAAAAAGTCTCTTGGAGCCATATTCTAAACCCAACAGAAAGTATTTTTATTTTGACCGGAAGGTGAAAAAATTGTGTGTTTTTGGCCATTTCCAGGGGTCGCTTGAACGCGAACTAGTCCTAGACGCATTATCCCATTGACTTCAAAATTTGATAATTTGTTCTTAAGACATAGACGATGTTAAATTGCAAAAGTTTCGGACTTTTCATTGAAGGGCGTGGAAGTTATGGCCCCTCAAAGTTCGATTACTCGCAACGAAACAGGAAGTTGCTTTATATTTGCTATATTTCGGCCATACTTTGTCCAAACTGCATCAAACTTTACAGGATTGTTAATGGTACCTATCTGCACACATCCATATGTCAATATTCATACAATTGTTGTAGCGCCACCTATTTATAGCAGGAAATGACATATTTTATAGTGTGATGTCCAGTTTCTAGACGGGTGACCAGATTCACTTCAAATGTTGTCAGCCCCTCCTTGAGGATTTTTTGGAAGACTGGCTCCGAAAATTGTGAGTTTTGGTCGAAGCGTGTGCCGGTTCTGGCCCGTCAAAGTTCAGAAACCCAACTTCCTGTTTGAAACCTCAGATTTTGGGGTAACTTCCTGTTGCGACTCTCTACTTTATCCTATAGATGGAGCCATTGTATTACTCTTTGATGGGTTTTTGGAAGGGGGTCTGTGTGTGTGTGTGTGTGTGTGTGTGTGTGTGTTTGTGTTTGTGTTTGAGGGGGAGGGGAAGAGGAGTTGATTGAGTCTGTGAGAAGCTGCCACAGAGAGGTTACAGTCAGGAGAGCCAAGAGCTGCTTTACACGCGGTATAAAAACTTCAGTTAAGATTTGAGCTGTCACTTGAGAAAGCATCATGCCAAAAACTAAGGAAATCACTGTAGACTTGAAGAATTGTCGATGCTCAGGAAGCAGGAGAAGGATATACAAAGTTATAACAGTATTTCCAAGCGTCAAGAACTCAAATGAGAAACGTCACCGAGAAATTCAAGGAGAGCCACACTGTGCAGAACAAGCCTGGCAGAGGTAGGAAGCCAAAGATTTCAATGACCCTGGAAAGAAAACCAGTGAGAGACCTGTCTAAAGAACCCATAAACGCTGCCAAGACACTAGTGAATGACTTAGTTAAGTCTGAAATTGTAGCCTCAAAGAAGATTACATGAATTCATGTAATCTTACCATATGTCTCCCCTTGACCAAAGCTGAGCGTGGATTGATGCTGTCTTTACAGTTTGGTTTTGATCAGTTAGGAAATTTCACACGGGGTCAGCTGATTTTTTTCGTGTTACTCAGTGTACGGCGACAGGAAAAGTGCACTAGGTCCACCGGCGTCGAGGTGAACCAGCTGAATATAAGCCACTCAAGTTGACGACAAGTGCATTGAAAAGTAAAAGCTGCTGGCCTTTACCTTTTCTTTGTAAAAGCGCCTGTTCGGCCAGTAGTTAGTAAAGTAATATTTTCAGCGTTGTCCACAGTCTCATGACATGTTTAACACGAAGCACAGCACGCTGGTTAAGCTCATGGCAAACTGTTACTAACAGCTAAAATGAAAGCTTGTCTGTATGTAGTCTAACTGGTTAGTTTGTCACTAATCTCCAAATTTGGCAAATTGCTATAAACTTCACTCTCTTAAACCAGTAACAGTCTGAGCTGGACTGATAGGAGTCTGTATGGATAAAGATAAAATCCTAATGATACCCATCCCTACAGCTGGTTAGTGGCTTCACCCTGACTTTAGGCAGATGAGATATTCACTGTTCAAATAACTTCATTATAACCCTTGTTTAAGCATAAATGATTTATATATGCACCCAATAACAGAACTTGCAAAAAAATGCTTTTGCTCAAAGCTCAAAGCTTGTAAACTCAAGTTAAAACTGAGTTTTATCTCCTTTTGGGAGGGGGTATCTGTGTGTGTGTGTGTGTTTGTGTTTGTGTTTGTGTTTGAGGGGGAGGGGGAAGAGGAGTTGATTGAGTCTGTGAGAAGCTGCCACAGAGAGGTTACAGTCAGGAGAGCCAAGAGCTGTCACAGATGATGAGCTCTGAAAAATATTATCACAGAAAATAATTAGCATAAAAGCTTTTATTTTAAATTTTTACATCTCGGAAGTGTGAACTGTTACGCCAGCGTGTGCCCTGCGACCTGCGTTGACCCCGCGGTTGCCGGGGTCCCGCGGTCGCTGCTCCCCCGACGGGCGCCGGGTGCGAGGGCCCGTTCAACGCTGCTCGCAGCTTTAATTATTATTATTATTATTTTTTTTCTTCTTTTTCCGCCTCTTTGATTGCCTTTTTGAAGGCCTTAACATGCGTCAAAACTCCTGAAAATTTGCAGACGCGTCAGGCACGGCGAAAAATTTAAGAATTTAGGGGTCTTGAGCATGGGTGTGGCAAAATGGCCTCGGTAGCGCCACCTACATTTTTAACGGAACAGCCCCTCAAGCCCGTTGCGCCTAAAAATCTGAAAATCTGCACACATATGTAACATCCCATGACGCACCAAAAAGTCTCTTGGAGCCATATTCTAAACCCAACAGAAAGTATTTTTATTTTGACCGGAAGGTGAAAAAATTGTGTGCTTTTGGCCATTTCCAGGGGTCGCTTGAACGCGAACTAGTCCTAGACGCATTATCCGATTGACTTCAAAATTTGATAATTTGTTCTTAAGACATAGACGAAGTTAAATTGCAAAAGTTTCTGACTTTTCATTGAAGGGCGTGGAAGTTATGGCCCCTCAAAGTTCGATCACTCGCCACAAAACAGGAAGTTGCTTTATATTTGCTATATTTCGGCCATACTTTGTCCAAACTGCATCAAACTTTACAGGATTGTTAATGGTACCTATCTGCACACATCCATATGTCAATATTCATACAATTGTTGTAGCACCACCTATTTATAGCAGGAAATGACATATTTTATAGTGTGATGTCCAGTTTCTAGACGGGTGACCAGATTCACTTCAAATGTTGTCAGCCCCTCCTTGACAATTTTTGGAAGAAGTCCTCCGAAAATTGTGAGTTTTGGTCGAAGCGTGTGCCGGTTCTGGCCCGTCAAAGTTCGGAAACCCAACTTCCTGTTTGAAACCTCAGATTTTGGGGTAACTTCCTGTTGCGACTCTCGACTTTATCCTATAGATGGAGCCATTGTATTACTCTTTGATGGGTTTTTGGAAGGGGGTCTCTGTGTGTGTGTGTGTCTGTGTGTGTGTGTGTGTGTGTGTCTGAGGGGGGAGGGGAAGAGGAGTTGATTGAGTCTGTGAGAAGCTGCCACAGGGAGGTTACAGTCAAGAGAGCCAAGAGCTGTCACAGATGATGAGCTCTGAAAAATATTATCACAGAAAATAATTAGCATAAAAGCTTTTATTTTAAATTTGTTGCAACAAATTCAGGTTTCTTACACTGTTTCCCTTATTGAAAACTAAATTCTACCTGAAATGTATCAATAAAAATCTTCTTTTGCAGTTAATGTCACCAGTTTATAGTTTAGTTTTAATAGCATTCCCTGTCACTGATGTGCCTTTAATTATCGGTTCTATCAGGGATCATTTATGTGTTTATCTTACGGGGGTGAGCCACCTCACAGGTTGGTTATATTACCTGTTGACCTCAGCTCAGTGAGCTAAGACAATGTTTAATGCAGTGTTTTTTCTGATATGAAAATGGATATTATTCAGCACATCTAACCTCAGCAGGCCCCTCTTCAGAAACTCATATCTGCAGATGTCAAAGCTGGCTCAAAAAATTAAACTGGCTTCAAATTAATTTGAAGGAATTGTAGGTTATTTTGAATTCATGTAATCTTACCATATGTCTCCCCTTGACCAAAGCTGAGCGTGGATTGATGCTGTCTTTACAGTTTGGTTTTGATCAGTTAGGAAATTTCACAAGGGGTCAGCTGATTTTTTCGTGTTACTCAGTGTACGGCAACAGGAAAAGTGCATGTCTACATCCACCGGCGTCGAGGTGAACCAGCTGAATATAAGCCACTCAAGTTGACGACAAGTGCATTGAAAAGTAAAAGCTGCTGGCCTTTACCTTTTCTTTGTCAAAGCGCCTGTTCAGCCAGTAGTTAGTAAAGTAATATTTTCAGCGTTGTCCACAGTCTCATGACATGTTTAACAGGAAGCACAGCACGCTGGTTAAGCTCATGGCAAACTGTTACTAACAGCTAAAATGAAAGCTTGTCTGTATGTAGTCTAACTGGTTAGTTTGTCACTAATCTCCAAATTTTGCAAATTGCTATAAACTTCACTCTCTTAAACCAGTAACAGTCTGAGCTGGACTGATAGGGGTCTGTATGGATAAAGATAAAATCCGAATGATACCCATCCCTACAGCTGGTTAGTGGCTTCGCCCTGACTTTAGGCAGCTGAGATATTCACTGTTCAAATAACTTCATTATAAGCCTTGTTTAAGCATAAATGATTTATATATGCACCCAATAACAGAACTTAAAAAAAATGCTTTTGCTCAAAGCTCAAAGCTTTTAAACTCAAGTTAAAACTGAGTTTTATCTCCTTTTGGGAGGGGGTATCTCTCTCTGTGTTTGTGTGTGTGTGTGTGTGTGTGTGTGTGTTTGTGTTTGTGTTTGAGGGGGGAGGGGAAGAGGAGTTGATTGAGTCTGTGAGAAGCTGCCACAGAGAGGTTACAGTCAGGAGAGCCAAGAGCTGTCACAGATGATGAGCTCTGAAAAATATTATCACAGAAAATAATTAGCGTAAAAGCTTTTATTTTAAATTTTTACATCTCGGAAGTGTGAACTGTTACGCCAGCGTGTGCCCTGCGACCTGCGTTGACCCCGCGGTTGCCGGGGTCCCGCGGTCGCCGCTCCCCCGACGGGCGCCGGGTGCGAGGGCCCGTTCAACGCTGCTCGCAGCTTTAATTGTTTGTATTTTCAGTCATATTTTCTGATAACATAGCTCATAAATGGATCGCAAGGCTCATTGATTGTTAATGCAAATACATAACTTACAGTATGCTTAAGAAAATAGTCCTTAGTTATGTATTGTGTTTGAAGTGTTTATGGGCTAAAACATGGCCAAACACCTGTTTTGGTTCTGTAAGTCTGTTACTAATGTTGTCTGTGTAACAAACTATCAAACGAGTGCCTTGAGATAACTTCTGTTGTGAATTGGCGCTATATAGATAAAAATTGAAACGACAGTAGCTTTTAGTAATATTAATCTTTTTCTGTCTCTGTGTTTTAGTGGCTTGGGCCGTCTTGATGCTGTATCATATATTGGGGCATCTGGACTCTATGACATGAAGAAAATTGGGGAGTGGGCAACACAGTCACGACTGGACCCGAACGATCCAAAAAATTCCTCCATCATGCAGCTGCTAAAAGTGAGAACACAGTACTGTGCATAATGAAGAAGTCTCAACAACCCAGGAGACTTGAAGTTTCTCATTTTTGTAATGAAACATTCTGTCTTTGTGTCTGTGCTTCACCAGGTGGCCAGTAGTGGAGAGGTGACTGCTCCGGAGTACTTTCGTCTAGAGCAGCTCCAGGAGGAGTTTAACTTTGTGACTGATGAAGAACTTGAGAGGTCCAGAAGATTTCGCCTGCTCAGGCTCAGGAACCAAGAAGTTGCAGAGTTTCGAAATTACAAATGTGTTCCTGCTCTGGAGAGGGAGGTCACTGATAAGGTGTTCCAGGTCAGCCTTCCAAATATTTATATATTGTACAGATATCATGGCAATATGAAGATTTATTAGTTCTTCGTTAAGCTAATTCCTTTTTTTTTTTTTTTTACTTTGGTTAAAATAATTTCAGGATTATGAGAAGAGACTGAAGGAAGGAGAAATAATCGACACCAAAGAACATCTGGATTCACACAGAGCTTTAGTTGCCAAATACCTTCAGAAGGTGAACAGACACATCTGATGTAAACATGTTTTTGCACTACTATTTAGTACACGAAAGCACTCAGTGTAGCATTTTTTTGTTTTTCATTTTCCCATAGATTCAAGAATCAGTCATCAACAGATTTCTTCTTGCCAAGCATCACTACCTCCTGTCTGATTTAGTGGTTGAAGAGGAGATACCAAGCATTGGGTAAATACTTCCCCGGCCATTATTAACTGACTAAATAGTGTCACTTTTAAGCCCCATCTCTCACAGTTATGCATGTTACATGTCACATAAGGATATGTCTTTCTTTCCACTCAACAGTTCTACTTTCTGTATTGTAATTGATCATTTCTGTATATCCCACTCTTATTCTTCTTGTCAAAAAGAGTTGAAAAATGACAAAGATTGCCCGAACTCCCTGCTCCATTTGTAGAGGAAAAGGTTAGATAACTTGGATTAACTTGAACTGTGGGATCAACAGCCAAATCAACCTATCAGAAAGAGTGACAGGGTATATATAAATCACAGGCTGATGTAAGTATGTTTCTTGGCCTGATGCTGCTTCGGCCTGTTTGATCTTGCGCTCAACACTGCATTCCCCTGGCTGAGTAATACTGTTCTCTGGAACTGTTCAAGGCAGTGTTTTAGAGCAGGTCTCGCAACATGTGGATGTGATAACAGAAAACCAGAATTTAATTTCATACTTTGATGGCATTCGAGCAGATTTATACATCATCATGTACAATCACAGTCACACTGTTGGGTGGTACTCTGCACATTTTTTTTCATTATAGAGAGTGAATGTTATAATTTTTGTCCCATTTTTCTGCTATTCTTCTGCTATGCATTTTTAACAGTGGTGCAGGTCCTGGGTATGTGCTTAGAGTTTCTTTCTTTTTCTCCCATCCTCTGTGTCTCTGTTCTCCATTTAGTTTGAACCCTGAGTGTCAGTACCAGTATCAGTAGTGACCGTCGACCTCTTGTAGTATTCAGTCCTTGTTGGAATTTGGAGGAAATTAATTTTTGCCTTCTCTTTGGGCTCCATTGTGTTTGTTCCTAATAATTTTGCTAAACAACATTTTAATGCAGAGGTAATTTATAATGTATTATAAATTCATAATATAATAGTTACTTATAACAATGCAAAGTTTTGCCTAATTTGCAATTATGTAATCTTGTTTCAGCTGCTATGATGAAAAGAACAAAGAAAGGAGTGGAGTTGATCTATTATTATATATTATATTGTTATATATATTGCAGTAATGCACAGTAGATACATATCAAGAAGCACAGTATAAACCAGTTAGTCATCATTAAAAGTCACCTGAGAATAATATGTTGCGATAAACACTCTACACATCAGTAATGCGACTATAAAATCACAAATACCTGGAGGGACTTAGTACTGTCAGTGGTAATATCATCCCACATCCCACACTTTAAATCAAACATCTTTGTGTTTGGTTGATAAATAACTGGCATTCTGTCTGATGTTAATTTAAATGTTGTGACAACCAGGATTCTGGGGCTCAACCTTTTCAAGTTGGCTGAACCCAAGCGGCCGCTGAAACCTCAGAGGAAAGAAAGGAAGAAGGTGACGGCTCAGAATCTGTCAGACGGAGACATCAAACTGCTCATCAACATCATCCGGGCCTATGACATCCCCGTCCGCAGACCCCAGAGCAAGTGAGTCTTCAGCACACCCAGTCCAATTCACAGTACTTAAGAACAGAATAAAAAAACTTTATTTACCCTCAGAATTGTTCATAAGAACTTGTATTTCTGACGTGATGATTTTGCAGAAAGAATGTTAAACTTTATTTGTTTTTATTTCAGTAAACCAGGGCAGTCGCCTCAGACCATCCAGGGCAGCGACTGGCTCTTTGGCCAGGTAAAATACACCTCTACCTTACTGCAGAGCTGGCAGCAGTCTGATCTGTATGATCTGTGTTTTCTATGTATTGTATGTGTGTGTTTTCTGTGATGTAGGTACAAGTGAGGCCATTTGTAGAGGTTTCCTTCCAGCGCACAGTGCTTCAGACAACCACAGCAGACGGGCCAAACCCCTGCTGGAATGAGGAGCTACAGCTGCCTTTCAGGTGAACAACAGTGCATTTAATAGCTTGATTTTTTTCGTGACTTGTAGTTTTAGGATTGCACCTGTACAACCAGGAACTTGTAATGTGTATACCTAGTTGAGACTGTGTCAGGAATATTGAATGAAAGTTGACTTATTTAATAGCTCCCAGTTCTTAGTAAGTACATCATAAATATTCTCAGGAGGCAGTATTCATAAAGTATTACCGTGTTGAAAATATTCCACTGAAAATGATTCCAGAACAAATACTTCAGAGATGCTCCATGCTAGTCCAGAATTGCTGGTGAGATGTCAGTGTTTAATGGGCACCGTGTTACTTATGGCCAATTCCAAGTCAGTTTTTATGGATCTACTTTATCTACTCTGTCTGCGATGTGGACACATTTCCTCAGACTGTGTGCTCATAAACTAGCTGATTTGGTAAACTGCCCTTCTTCTTCTCTATAGTGCCCCGAATGGTGACTACAGCACTGCTAGCTTGCAGTCCGTCAAAGATGAGGTCTTCATCAACATATTTGATGAGGTGGTTTATGAGACTGGAGTGGTGAGTAGAACACTGCGACTCTCCATTTCTCCCAGCTCACTCACATTATTTACGCAAGCACATGTTCCTTTAACTGCAGTGTTCTGCGTTTCAGACTGACAAAGACAGAGGAACAACACACACCCGGGCAGAGAAGCACTGGTTAGGCTCAGTCAAGATTCCCTTCAGCACCATATATTCTCAGTCCAGGGTGAGAGTCCATATTATGTATTTAGTAGCAGATGTTGTAGCCTTATTTACTGAAAATAACACTGACTGCCTGAACTGCTGCTCTTTTCACTTCCATTTGGCAGATTGATGGAACATTCAAGGTGAACACACCAGCAGTGCTGCTGGGGTACAGTAAGGAGCGGAGCCATGGCAACAGTGGGGGTTATGATATTTTGCGGAGCCTAAGTGAGGGAGCATTTATCACAGTGTTCATCACCATCGAACCTCAGCTGGTGCCAGGGGAGTCTATTCGGGAGAAGGTAAGTCGTGTCCAGGTGCTAACCTCGAGGATGGATTGTGTCAGCTCTTTAGTTCTCAGTCTGCATCACTGTGTTCGTTTGTTTCAGTTCATTTATGTCTTTAAATAAGTTTCTTTTTGTCATATTTTAACATATTAGTGTGTATGTGTTTAACTAGAGAGGTTTTACATCCACATATTAATCTTCTCTTATGTCTGTCGTCCTTTTGTATCACTTACTTGATTTTGCTCTGCTGCATGTACTAGATAAAGGAAGTGCAGGTAAAAGTACATTAGAACACTCGTCCTCTTTTACTCAACTACTCACCCAAATCTCAAATTCATGACAGCCATATCAGTTCATTTACACAGTGCTGACCCATATTCATCTACAGTTAAGTTTTGACCTTTTTGTGCAGTTTGACAGCCAGGAGGATGAGCGTCTACTGCAGGCTTCAGAGAGATTCGAGAGAGATGCAGCACAGGGATATCCAGACCGACCCTGCATTACCACAGTCATAGACCTCAATGGGAAGACAGTCTTCATCACACGATACATTCGACCACTCAACCCTCCACAGGAGTTACTGGATGCATACCCTAATAACCCCCAGGAAGCTACGGTCAGTATGGTTGCACTGAATGTAGGTCAGTATGTAGAATGCTGCTCTGTCGCCTCTATGTAGTGCACATTTATTTGGATCCACTCACTCTCTCCCTCTACAGGGCCTGGTTGCCCGATTTGTCTCCCTCATCCCTTCTCTACCAGACAGGGTTTCGTTTTCTGGTGCCTGTGACCTGTGGAGCACCTGTGATGTGAGTAAACTTCCTTTGAGATATTCTGATTATGAAAGGAGGGAAATGCCCGTCTTATAGCGCCTTGTGTTTCCTCTTCTTGTTTATAGCAATTCCTCACCCTCCTAGCAGGAGATGAAGAAGAACATGCTGTACTGTTGTGCAACTTCTTTCTGTCTATGGGCAAGAAAGCCTGGCTGATCATAGGCACTGCTATACCAGAGGTGGGAAACAAAATATTTTCCACTTTTTTATTAGTCACCGAGTTAAAAGTTTGAGGCCTCCTGTAGCGGTACTTATATTTCTTATATCTTTAATCTTTCAGGGACCCACAGCATATGTCCTGACCTTTGAGCAGAGCCGCTACCTGATCTGGAATCCCAGCAGTGGTCAGTACTATGGCCAGTATGACACCTTCTGCCCACTGCAGATAGTTGGTTGCCTGGTCAATGCTGACAATGTGAGTGAGGAGAGAGCAGCTATACAACTTTAAATTGACTATTCACAAAGGGACATTTCACTCTGCTTCTTTAATAACTTCCTGTTGTTTGCAGCAGGTAATTTAATATTCTCTGATTTATTTAGGTGTGGTTCAATGTTCAAGAATATGCCTCACCAATGAGGATGAGTTTTGACACCACAAAAGCCAAATTGTGGAAGCCCTTTTTCTCTCGATCCTTCTCCCACCCTGGGCTGTCCAGTGTACAGGTGAGTGTTCTACATTTCTGTGTAGTCTAACAGTAGGTTTTCTGATTATGTTGTCAATGTTTCTGCTTAATCTAATTGTCTCCAGCCAGAGGAGCTGGTGTATCGACGTGTTGACAAAGCAGCTGCAACAGAGCTTCAGGACAGGCAAGTTGTGGCTGCTGACTTGAAAACTAACACAGAGTCTTGTAAAAAAAAAGTTTGACTAGTTTCACATTAGGCAAAACATGTCTCACTCTCCACAGAATTGAAAAGATCCTGAAGGAGAAGATCATGGAGTGGCGCCCTCGTCACCCAACCCGTTGGAACCGCTACTGCACCACCACCCTCAAACAATTCCTGCCCAAACTGGAGCTGAGTGGGGGGCGGGACATGGCTGAGGGGCACCGCCACGAGTTGCAGAGTCTGCTGGGAGACAACAGGGTAAGCCTGAAATGGGTGTGACTCTAAAAAAAACAGATACTAAGCTGAGTCACCGTATGATATAATCAGTAATCAATCCATCATTTCAGTGATAGAGTAGTTTCTGCTCTGTAAAGGCATATGATCTCACTTGGACACGCATCATAAATTAACACTAACAGACATGTGTTTCTTTTTAGATTTCAGGATTCCCCCTGCATCTGCCTTTCTCTGAGATCCGTCCCATCATAGAGGCAGTGTACAGCACTGGAGTTCACAATATTCAGGCATCAAATGTGGAGTTTGCCCTGGCTGTGTACGTGCACCCCTACCCTAATAACGTCCTTTCTGTGTGGGTGTACCTGGCCTCACTAGTCCGCTCATGATATGAGACATGAACTTTAGCCTTAATAAAGCTGATCACACTCACATGTTTGCACACTACTGTAAAGTATACCATACCATATGTATAAAATGTATATCTGGTAAATTTAGATAATATTTAGTACTGAGTTTGACATCTACATGTCTAATCCAGTCACCTTGTATTAAATTCCACCGTTGTGAACTTTACAATGTTGCTGATGGCTGAAACGCTGCTGTGGAGACCTCCAGTTTTTCTTAACACAGTAAAATGTCAGCCTATTAAAATGTTGAATGTCTTAATTATCCAAGCAAATAATCCAACATGTGCCACTGTTATAAACTAATCTGTGTTATTTGATTCATCAGCGAGTGGTCATAATGTTTTGAGTGTATATGTGACACTATACACTGTGTGTGTGTGTGTGTGTGTGTGTGTGTGTGTGTGTGTGTGAATCGACGTGACAACTGTTCACAACAGTCAGCATCAGTCTAGGAGGAGGCAGTGATCAGTTCACTCCTGTTTAATCACCCTCTCCATTACATTACAATTACAAAGCTTGTTTAAGGTAAAAACAAAAAAAGGTAAAACACTGTGATGCCACAGTCATTCAGTTAACACTACGCTGATTATAAATGGGTCAGCTAAACAAGGGGAGAAGCAGACTTACATAAATCAGTATAGTTTTAGTGAAAAAACAAAACAGTTAAACTACAGAAAACACTATTTACTTGTTCATGTTTCTCTAGTTTTTACTTTTTCAAAACCAAAAAAAAAAGGAACCAGGATGTACATTTGCAAACGCTTCAAATCTTTTATCACCCCTTGTTTTCCTTCTCTAAAGGATTGATTCCATTTAATATAGATGGAAATGGAAATAACAGGAGCAAAATTACAGTTTCATCCAGAAACATTTTTAAGTGACACAAAATACAGCAAATGGTATTCCCAGGATAAAGTGCAATAAAAAGGAGATGTGACATTTTAGGAGAGTGTTGCTTGGCAGGATCACTCTCCAGAGCGACAGCAGGCTCTGAAGCCACACTGTAGGTTCTGGCAACCGCTGGCCGTGTCTGCGTGAGGACCTGGAGAGAAACACCACACGGTGGTCATTTACTGAACAGCATGTCAAGTTGAAAAATATTCGCAACTTTCTTTTTTAGCTATAAAATTACAGACTGTATAAAATGAATAGATAAAATGCAACTGGTTACATTAAGTTCTGAATACGATGAATACTGAAGGCATCATACTGGCTACTGTAATGCCTACTTACCTTCCACCACAGCAGCATTGGTTACTTACACTCGGGCACATGCTATGTGAGTGGGGTTAGTGTTACAGTGGCCACACAGTGTAAATGGTCAACTAACAAATCATTTCTATTCACTGACATCTCCATATACAGTTCAACATTAACACAGGCCTGCCTCAGAACACTGTACTAGATTATAAACATGTACAATTTTATGTTTAGGAGAAAAAAAGACCCCTTCAAGTTTCACTTGTGTTACCGTTGATGTTGTCGCAGTAATAGAAGTGTTCATCATTGAGGGAAGGACATGCTGACACCAGCTCCTGCAGCCCCACCTCAGTGATGAAGAGGCAGCCAGACAAGTTGAGATGCTCCAGGACAGGAAGCCCTCCACGCTGAGACAGAGCCCTGAAAAATAATGCAGTGCAATGCAACATCATTACAGGTACAACAACGTACATACCAACCGTGGGAACATCTAGATGGACACTGATAATCCAGTCTTAGCCCAACAAGGCTGTTGACTGTAACAAATATAATGTACAGAGCCTTTCTCTCCCCAATAAACACAATTTGATGAGGATTTCTACTTCTCCATTTTATGTAGCTTCATGAATCGCAATCATACTGGATCTCATCCAAACTGTGTAGGTGAGCAGTCTAGCAGGGAGGAGTTTGCCAAGATAAGAGGCTGTGCTTGCGCAAATGACAACATTCTCACAAGTTATTACACCATTTTCTGTTTTCAGCTGACACAGACAGTAACAGTTACCACTAAAATGTTGCTTTGAAACTGCATCAGTGCATTCTGACAAAATGTGGCATTTTACATATGATCACAGACGACTTGTTCATCTCACTGCATCACATTAGTTTCTAACCTCCAAATAAACCAATGTGAACATGCTAAGTTTGGAAAATCATGCAATTTCAGGTATATAAGGAGCATGTTTTTTAGTTTGTTGGCAAAACAAAAAAATGTATGATCTTTACCTCAAGCCCAAATCAGTGATTTGATAGCATCCAGAGAGACTGAGAAATCTCAGTGAACGCTTTGCCTCTGATTGGTCAGTCCTGTTTTGAGGCTCCACACACTGCAGACCCCTAATTGAGGGGCATTTAGTCCGAAAATCTGCAGTGATGTTTCTGGTGGTGCCTGACTCGCACTGGGGCCCACCAAAAGTCCTGAGGGCCATGTCACTAGTGCAGCAGGTGGAGTGACCACAGAACATTTCCCCAGACATGGCGTACTGCTGATGTAAATAGGAGGTATTTGAGCCAGTCCTGTGCCCATGCCTCCTGCTTCTCCTGCAGCAGCAAGAGCCTCCCACAAGCTGTGTCTCAACAAGGCTTTCAGCATCAGGAAGAGACATCCCGCCATGACGGCTCCACTCCGCGGCATCTTCGATATCAGCAAGGTCTGAGGAGTCCAGGACCCACACTTGCGTGGGTGTGCAGGCAGCACCCCAACGGCCAGTCCCATGCTTGAAAATGATGGCCTGCCGCTTCCGTCCCACTGGATGTAAGTTTCTCTCATCCATGAGTTTGATGGGTACTGGGGAGCTTTTAAGAAGCTTGGCTCGCCGGTCTGAGCGCTTGTCGTAGCAGGTGGAAGATGTGAGGTCGCCAAGCCCGACAGACAGTTTCTTCAGGGTGTGGTCAGTGATCTTCTCACACCCCGACAAATCCAGGTGCTCCAGAGAGAGACAAGCTCCAAGAGATGACCAGCTGTAAGAGGGAGGACAGAGGGAGTGCTCAGTACTGAGTTTCCTATACATAAAAAAAGATCGACCTAAGTTGGCCCTGAGCAAATGGCAAATGTACAACTAAGCAACTTAAGCTGCTGTGGATCTAGTACATTGAACTTTGTTATATATGTGATATCATAGCTACTGTGTATAATCATAAGTCACTTTATGTTTCTTCTGTAGTCATTTTTAATATTTACCTGTCGAATGCAAAGTCTGTAACATCAGTCTGTGTCAGATCCAGATGAGTAATATTGGGGCAGAGACTGAGGATTTGACGAACCTGGAAAAGGACAAATATAGTCAACATTCGTATTCACGAGACAGTTCTGTCTAACAAGCTTAATAATTGAGTACTGTCTGATTACAGTGTAAAAATAAAGATTTTACATCACATACCATTTTACTGGAGACCGTAGAACTGTATGCCAGAACAACGGACTTGACAGATGGACCCACAGCTGGCAGAAGGTTCTGGATAATCCCATTCAGAAGCCTCTTCTCTCGCTGAGCAGTACTGATTTCCATGTAGCCCACTTTATGACCGGACACATCTGAAAAGACAATGAAAAGCAACATAGGTGATATAGTTAGAGATACAGAGCCAATTTTAATCATTACCTTTAGAGAACGGACTACTGGGCACTGCCAGTCACTATACCGCAGGTCTGTTTACTACCTTTATGCCAGAGTTCAGCCTTAAGTCTAGAGGTTTAGTGCAAACTCATAAAAGGTGAATGAAGGGCAAGAGCATGTGAGCATACATGAGTGCCTTGTTTAAGGATCATGGACAAACACATTTAGTTTATCACACTATGGTTTTATTACCCTGTATCAACAGGATAGCCAATCAGAAACTCTTGCACATTTCTATGTGTCAAAGACAGCCACACATGCCTTTTGGTGGCACAGTTACTGAGGACTCACAGTTACAGATTTTTGTAAGATCAAACTCATTTACAGCTATCAGTGTCAACAAATATTTGACTGTGGCATAAACTGGTGATTTAATAGCGTGCTAAAGACAAGATGAGTGGGTTTGAAACTAGCAATAGCACATCCCAAATGACACTTTTTTGGCAGCTTCTGTCTGAAAAGAACTTTACATACTCCAAGTGATACATTAATATAAGTTGTAAAACTGTATTGTAATACAGGATCGTTTTAGTCACTAACAGAGGTGTGAAGACAAAACCTCACCAGACTCATCAACATCAGCATCCTCATCCCATTCTTGATAGGCCCGACCCTCGTTCTGCCGACTCTTCACCCACTCCTCATCTGGCTCCTGGTCAAGATCCCCTGGTGGGCCACTGTAATAATCACCTACATCAGAGATACACAAACATTTATCAGCAGGGCAACACCACCACCACACACTTCAGTGAATGCAGTAATACAAACAAGTGTGATTTTAATTTGCAGGGATAACGAAGTGAACTAAACAATATTTTGGTCTTTAAGGTAATCACCAGCTCTCAGCAGCCTACCTCTGGCCCAGCGCACAGGGTAGAGATGCCTCCACAGAGAGCCTGTCTTAGCTAGCTCTGTCCAAGAGCTGCACACTTGACTACAGCGACACAGGTCTTCAGGGCCCAAATAATGGAACAGCTTCAGCATTATTTCTGTAGGGAGCTGAGAGATGTGGGTTGAAGAATCCTTCTTCTTTTCCAGTTCTGGGGAAGAAGACAAAAGAGCTTGGCTTGTAACTCAAATACCACAATTATGCAATGCACCTTTTACAAATGTCATCTACTTTCCAAAACAATTTATCCTTTCATGACGCTAATTACTTCTATAGTCAAAACACACTGCACTGCTTGCACATAGGACCTTTTCAAGGAGGACATTTTACAGTAGTCAAACTACAGACGTAAGTAATAAAAATGATTTGACTGAATTCCACGTAGCTGCCCCAGTCTCAGGCTCTAAATATTGTGCATGCGAGCTCACTGTCACACTGTTGTGGTGTACTGGACACTTGAATAGAACGAAAAATGTTTAATATCATTAGTAACAAATGTCTTGCTTTTGACAAATTAAAAACTGCTGGGAAAAGACCTATTTCACTGCAAGTTCTGCAAAATACTGTTTCCATTTGTTCTTCAAACAGCTATTTTTAGTAAGTTGTTTATAAATTGACCAAAGTATTACAAATGTCAATCACAAATAACCAGAGCCCAAAGTGATATCTTCAGACATTAACTAACCCCTGTCAAAAACTCAAAGGTATTTAGAAAACAGATTGTCACATTTTAAAGGCTGGAACCAGGTTGGTATTTTTACTTGATAACATATTAAAACTGTCACTAATTGTCCTTGTCACAATATTATTTATGTACCTACATTTGAAAAGAGTACAGACTTCTGTACACAGAATAACTGGGAGAATGAATTGTTAATTTACTGGCTGAAATCAGGTTATGGAATGAACACTAGTGATACTGACACCTGGAGATAGTGCTCCACTCAAGGCTCACATATGCTAGAACCTCAAAGCAGTTATGATAAACATTTAAGCATTTCTTCATGATCACTCCCAGCTAGAAAAAAAAGTTTTAACATTTGTAAGTATATTCACTAACCATAATCTGTCTTCTCGTGATCAGCATATTTAAAGGCCTTCTGCAGCTCCTCTGCTTGGCTCCACAAACTGAAGCCTTCAGCACCTCGGCAGCACAGTCCCACTGCTGCTGGCTGCAGTGTTGTGCTATCACCTGCTTCTTGATGTCCTTGAGCTCTTCGTAGGTGAAGTACTCCATAAGCATAGGCTGAAACACCTGCAAAGAATCTCCTTAGTTTACAACCAGGTTGAAACAGTGCAATTTCCTGGGGTGTGAATAAACACATTCTTGAAATAAATTTCCATAGCTTGACCTTCTGCTTTTACTTTTGATGTTTGTGAAAACAATTTAGTCTTACCCATTCTTTGAGAAATCAGTTAATTAAAAGATGTTTACATTAAAAACATGAAGAAATGTGAACTTCTTATACCTCCTCTTCTTCCTTCATGTGGGGCAGAAAGTCCTGTGTGAAAGCCTCTAGTCTCTCCTTCAGCTGCTGGGCATAGTTAAGCTGTTCATATTCATTCTAAAAACACATAACAATTATTAATACATGGAAGAACATGGCAGTTGAGACTTCTGTACAAGCCCATCTACAACATCTAGTAGTTCCGTCTTTTCATAACTAAATTTCTTAAAATGAGTAGTCACCCACCTTAGCAGTAGCTGGATTATTTTAGCATGTTGTATAACCTTGTCAAACCGAATATTCCGAACAGTCTGTTTAACTACTGAGGAAAATTCAGTATAAAGTCTTCCAACTATAAAACAAATTATCAGCACAGTATTATTTATCTGAGGAGAAACATCTTTTCATTTGAACAGAGTGCAGGATCTAAATTCAAAGCAGAAGAATGTTCTTTTCTGTTTTATAAACTGACTTGGGCAGAGCGGAAGTTAAGATTTACACAATTGCATCATTCTGGAGAGCCCATTTTTTGGGTTTGCCCATGGCTTGAGAGAGAACAATAACTCTTGTCTCCTGTTAAGCAGATCACAAAAATAGCCCTCCCTTATTCAGTCCAGCCTACTTCTTTCAGCATTTGTCAGTTTTTCTTATTAAATAAAACTGCACGCTGTAACTCCATAATATTATGACAAACACTTAGCTTTAACTAATCGTATGTAATTGCATCCTACAATTTGTCCAACAGCTTTGATATAGATTACCCTACATTTAAAAGGAATGACTATAATTTCCATCACAGTTCACATGTATACATGAAAAATAACAATTCTGATGTCACTCTTAGTGGTACAGTGTTTGCGTGGTTAACATAATAGTTACTCTAATAACAGTGTGTTATGCAGAGCTCTGCAGAGCCCATATATGATGTCCCCTTAAGTAAAGCCTAGTATTTTTTTCTGTTAAGCTATATATTTAAAAGGTGCAACAAGTGCAGTTAGGGGCCATGACAGTAAAATACTCTTTAAAATGCTGATGCATATTTACCTTAACGTTGTGCAGCCCTTTTTCAAAGAGGGACAACATCTCTGAGAGCTTGTTGTCAGAGTGCACGTTGTACACAGTGCAGCAGCGCTGTTGCAACAGGCCGATAATGTACTCGTTCTCAATTTGTTCGTGCATCTTGAACTCCTTGAAGGTGGCACACAGTGACTGAAGAAATGACCGGAAATCATTGTTGTTGGAGAAGTTGGTTTTTGACAGCTGTGAAAAAACAAAAACGATCAGCTGTTTGTTATAAAATGTTACGTCATTTGTGTGTCTATTGATTTTCGTGTGATAAATACAGTCATTAACGCCTCTCGAGGTGGTATTAAAATCACAATGAATGGCATTTCTTATGTAAACCCAGAAACAACAGTTGTGGTACCGTTACGGCACAGGAATGTAATGTTACAGCAGTACGCTGTGTACGTGATTACGTTCACACACCCGCCGTGCATTAGCTGGTGTAGCAAAATGGGCTTATCTGACACGTAACGTACTGTGAAGTTAGTCCAATTTTGACAAGATATCCGCAAATTCTTCGTATTGTATTTGTAATAAGGTTTGTCGGAACATTAGAAATTGCGTTGTGATACTTTAAATATGTTGCATAGCAAGCTATCCTGTAAGTTAGTCAAGCTAGCTAAAACAGTTAGCAAGTCCTAGCTGGGTAGAAAATGGGTTATTGACGTTTTATCAGAGCAACCAAATACATGGACGGACGTGCTGGCTCAGTAAGCACATCTATACAACGCTAACTTCACGTTCAACAAGTCTAAACACCGCCGCCCCTACACAGTCGTGAGACAATTGTCCAACCTGCCTCGGCTGACTCAATCCTGACTGCTTTAGACACAAGGTAGCTAGCGTGCTATCTGGCGTCCACTCGTGCTTTAGCCACACACCGTCATGTATGCCTTTGATAAACTCCAAATTAACCACCAACTTATATTTGTACACACCTTTTCGCAATATAGGCCCACCAGCTGCTTCATTCGCCAGTGTGGGCCAGTGAAAACATCCACCTCGTCCGGAAAAGGAGCCATCTTCACACTGAACATCAGTGCGTCATCTGCACAGTCTGCGATACAATCCAAACAGAAGGCGTGTGCGAGCGACTCACGTGACCACAAGTTATAAATATTGGCTAATTAATCTAAGGTTAAACAGTAAAAGATTACATGTGTAGGTGTCTTAAAGAACTTCAAAAAACATTCACATTTCAAGACACACTGGTTAAAACACTAGTTACATACGTTACATATATCTTTGAATGTAACATCTTGATAAAGTGAGAAGTGAGTGTTGAATAATCTACACATATTTTAGCGTTTAGATTTAAGAATACTGACAGGGCAATTGTGTATAGCTACAGGACCATCTGTAGAGGCACAGTACACAAGCCGTGTACTTTTTGCTCTCATATCCTACACGTTTTCAGTTACTACATATATAGTACATTAATAGTTTTCTGCTTTTTACTTTTGTACTTTTGTATTTCATATGTTTGCACAGCTGCATTTAAGATGTCTCCTTGCTAAAGGCTATTCATTGTCTCTCGTTTTCATGCATACTTTCTATTAAACATCTACTAGATATAACTTCTAATTTAATTTTCTGCTGATCTTGTTTCACTCAATCTACTCTATTCTTACTTTATTGATTTTCTTTTCTGTATTTAAATACGATGAAATAGAATTTAATACAGATTATTTCTTGTCTAAAACTTGCAGTTAAAATAGTTAACTGTTCTGAGAGTTAAATTTCAAGATAAGTTTAACACTGAATTTTGTTTTCAGAAGTTCCTATTTGCCTACTATTACACATTCAAGTATATACGCATTCAAGTAGAGTATAGAGTATATAGATTTCGGGCTATTTAATAAGAAATTGTGCCTAAACTACTTAAATTACGAATGAAACGTAGTGCAGGACTACGGCTCAGGAGGCCGAAAACACTGTCACCACACTTCTTCAGTCGGCTTGTGGTTGCTATGGAAAGAAAAACGACCACAGCAACAGTCCCATTGGGTGGAGACTAAATCCGTCATTCACCGAGATGACTGACAGCTGTTTTAACCAATTGACGATCGAGAAATAT
>NW_026116426.1:0-23672 GCF_001640805.2 Lates calcarifer
TTGATTGTGTCTGTGAGAAGCTGCCACAGGGAGGTTACAGTCAATAGAGCCATGACTGTCACAGATGATGAGCTCTGAAAATATTATCACAGAAAATAATTAGCATAAAAGCTTTTATTTAAAATTTTACATCTGGGAAGTGTGAACTGTTACGCCAGCGTGCCCTGCGACCTGCGTTGACCCGCGGTTGCCGGGTCCCGCGGTCGCCGCACGGCGCCGGGTGCGAGGGCCCGTTCAACGCTGCTCGCAGCTTTAATTATTATTATTATTATTTTTTTTCTTCTTTCCCGCCTCTTTGATCGCCTTTGAGGGCCTTAAATGCGTCAAAACTCCTGAAAATTTGCAGACGCGTCAGGCACGGCGAAAATTTAAGAAATTTAGGGGTCTTGAGCATGGGTGTGGCAAAATGGCCTCGGTAGCCACCTACATTTTTAACGGAACAGCCCCTCAAGCCCGTTGCGCCTAAAAATCTGAAAATCTGCACACATATGTAACATCCCATGACGCACCAAAAAGTCTCTTGAGCCATATTCTAAACCCAACAGAAAGTATTTTTATTTTGACCGGAAGGTGAAAAAATTGTGTGTTTTTGGCCATTTCCAGGGGTCGCTTGAACGCGAACTAGTCCTAGACGCATTATCCGATTGACTTCAAAATTTGATAATTTGTTCTTAAGACATAGACGAAGTTAAATTGCAAAAGTTTCGGACTTTTCATTGAAGGGGCGTGGAAGTTATGGCCCCTCAAAGTTCGATCACTCGCCACAAAACAGGAAGTTGCTTTAAATTTGCTATATTTCGGCCATACTTTGTCCAAACTGCATCAAACTTTACAGGATTGTTAATGGTACCTATCTGCACACATCCATATGTCAATATTCATACAATTGTTGTAGCACCACCTATTTATAGCAGGAAATGACATATTTTATAGTGTGATGTCCAGTTTCTAGACGGGTGACCAGATTCACTTCAAATGTTGTCAGGACAGACTTAAGGATTTTTGGAAGACTGGCTCCGAAAATTGTGAGTTTTGGTCGAAGCGTGTGCCGTTCTGGCCCGTCAAAGTTCGGAAACCCAACTTCCTGTTTGAAACCTCAGATTTTGGGGTAACTTCCTGTTGCGACTCTCTACTTTATCCTACAGATGGAGCCATTGTATTACTCTTTGATGGGTTTTGGAAGGGGGTCTCTGTGTGTGTGTGTCTGTGTGTGTCTGAGGGGGAGGGGAAGAGGAGTTGATTGTGTCTGTGAGAAGCTGCCACAGGGAGGTTACAGTCAGAGAGCCATGAGCTGTCACAGATGATGAGCTCTGAAAATATTATCACAGAAAATAATTAGCATAAAAGCTTTTATTTAAATTTTTACATCTGGGAAGTGTGAACTGTTACGCCAGCGTGTGCCCTGCGACCTGCGTTGACCCCGCGGTTGCCGGGGTCCCGCGGTCGCCGCTCCCCCGACGGGCGCCGGGTGCGAGGGCCCGTTCAACGCTGCTCGCAGCTTTAATTATTATTATTATTATTTTTTTTTTTCTTCTTTTTCCGCCTCTTAGATCGGCTTTTTGAGGGCCTTAACATGCGTGAAAACTTACCAAAATTTGCAGACGCGTCAGGCACGGCGAAAAATTTAATAATTTAGGGGTCTTGAGCATGGGCGTGGTAAAATGCCCTCGGTAGCGCCACCTACATTTTTAAACGGAACAGCCCCTCAAGCCCGTTGCGCCTAAAAATCTGAAAATCTGCACACATATGTAACATCCCATGACGCACCAAAAAGTCTCTTGGAGCCATATTCTAAACCCAACAGAAAGTATTTTTATTTTGACCGGAAGTGAAAAAATTGTGTGTTTTTGGCCATTTCCAGGGGTCGCTTGAACGCGAACTAGTCCTAGACGCATTATCCCATTGACTTCAAAACTTAATAGTATGTTCTTAAGACATAGACGATGTTAAATTGCGGCAGATTTTGAGTTTTTGTTGAAGGGCGTGGAAGTTATGGCCCCTCAAAGTTCGATTACTCGCCACGAAACAGGAAGTTGCTTTATTTTTGCTATATTTCGGCCATACTTTGTCCAAACTGCATCAAACTTTACAGGATTGTTAATGGTACCTATCTGCACACATCCATATGTCAATATTCATACAATTGTTGTAGCGCCACCTATTTATAGCAGGAAATGACATATTTTATAGTGTGATGTCCAGTTTCTAGACGGGTGACCAGATTCACTTCAAATGTTGTCAGCCCCTCCTTGACAATTTTTGGAAGACTCTCCGAAAATTGTGAGTTTGGGTCGAAGCGTGTGCCGGTTCTGGCCCGTCAAAGTTCGGAAACCCAACTTCCTGTTTGAAACCTCAGATTTTGGGGTAACTTCCTGTTGCGACTCTCTACTTTATCCTACAGATGGAGCCATTGTATTACTCTTTGATGGGTTTTTGGAAGGGGGTCTCTGTGTGTGTGTGTCTGTGTGTGTGTGTTTGAGGGGGAGGGGGAAGAGGAGTTGATTGAGTCTGTGAGAAGCTGCCACAGGGAGGTTACAGTCAGGAGAGCCAAGAGCTGTCACAGATGATGAGCTCTGAAAAATATTATCACAGAAAATAATTAGCATAAAAGCTTTTATTTTAAATTTGTTGCAACAAATTCAGGTTTCTTACAGCATTTTCCTTATTGAAAACTAAATTCTACCTGAAATGTATCAATAAAAATCTTCTTTTGCAGTTAATGTCACCAGTTTATAGTTTAGTTTTAATAGCATTCCCTGTCACTGATGTGCCTTTAATTATCGGTTCTATCAGGGATCATTTATGTGTTTATCTACGGGGGTGAGCCACCTCACAGGTTGGTTATATTACCTGTTGACCTCAGCTCAGTGAGCTAAGACAATGTTTAATGCAGTGTTTTTCTGATATGAAAATGGATATTATTCAGCACATCTAACCTCAGCAGGCCCCTCTTCAGAAACTCATATCTGCAGATGTCAAAGCTGGCTCAAAAATTAAACTGGCTTCAAATTAATTTGAAGGAATTGTAGGTTATTTTGAATTCATGTAATCTTACCATATGTCTCCCCTTGACCAAAGCTGAGCGTGGATTGATGCTGTCTTTACAGTTTGGTTTTGATCAGTTAGGAAATTTCACAAGGGGTCAGCTGATTTTTTCGTGTTACTCAGTGTACGGCGACAGGAAAAGTGCACTATCCACCGGAGGTGAACCAGCTGAATATAAGCCACTCAAGTTGACGACAAGTGCATTGAAAAGTAAAAGCTGCTGGCCTTTACCTTTTCTTTGTCAAAGCGCCTGTTCAGTAGTTAGTAAAGTAATATTTTCAGCGTTGTCCACAGTCTCATGACATGTTTAACAGGAAGCACAGCACGCTGGTTAAGCTCATGGCAAACTGTTACTAACAGCTAAAATGAAAGCTTGTCTGTATGTAGTCTAACTGGTTAGTTTGTCACTAATCTCCAAATTTTGCAAATTGCTATAAACTTCACTCTCTTAAACCAGTAACAGTCTGAGCTGGACTGATAGGGGTCTGTATGGATAAAGATAAAATCCTAATGATACCCATCCCTACAGCTGGTTAGTGGCTTCGCCCTGACTTTAGGCAGATGAGATATTCACTGTTCAAATAACTTCATTATAAGCCTTGTTTAAGCATAAATGATTTATATATGCACCCAATAACAGAACTTAAAAAAAATGCTTTTGCTCAAAGCTCAAAGCTTGTAAACTCAAGTTAAAACTGAGTTTTATCTCCTTTTGGGAGGGGGTATCTGTGTGTGTGTGTGTGTGTGTGTGTGTGTGTGTGTGTTTGTGTTAGGGGGGAGGGGAAGAGGAGTTGATTGAGTCTGTGAGAAGCTGCCACAGAGAGGTTACAGTCAGGAGAGCCAAGAGCTGTCACAGATGATGAGCTCTGAAAAATATTATCACAGAAAATAATTAGCGTAAAAGCTTTTATTTAAATTTTTTACATCTCGGAAGTGTGAACTGTTACGCCAGCGTGTGCCCTGCGACCTGCGTTGACCCCGCGGTTGCCGGGTCCCGCGGTCGCCGCTCCCCGACGGGCGCCGGGTGCGAGGGCCCGTTCAACGCTGCTCGCAGCTTTAATTATTATTATTATTATTTTTTTTTCTTCTTTTCCGCCTCTTAGATCGGCTTTTTGAGGGCCTTAACATGCGTGAAAACTTACCAAAAATTTGCAGACGCGTCAGGCACGGCGAAAAATTTAATAATTTAGGGGTCTTGAGCATGGGTGGTAAAATGCCCTCGGTAGCGCCACCTACATTTTTAAACGGAACAGCCCCTCAAGCCCGTTGCGCCTAAAAATCTGAAAATCTGCACACATATGTAACATCCCATGACGCACCAAAAAGTCTCTTGGAGCCATATTCTAAACCCAACAGAAAGTATTTTTATTTTGACCGAAGGTGAAAAAATTGTGTGTTTTGGCCATTTCCAGGGGTCGCTTGAACGCGAACTAGTCCTAGACGCATTATCCGATTGACTTCAAAACTTAATAGTATGTTCTTAAGACATAGACGATGTTAAATTGCGGCAGATTTTGAGTTTTTGTTGAAGGGCGTGGAAGTTATGGCCCCTCAAAGTTCGATTACTCGCCACGAAACAGGAAGTTGCTTTATTTTTGCTATATTTCGGCCATACTTGTCCAAACTGCATCAAACTTTACAGGATTGTTAATGTACCTATCTGCACACATCCATATGTCAATATTCATACAATTGTTGTAGCGCCACCTATTTATAGCAGGAAATGACATATTTTATAGTGTGATGTCCAGTTTCTAGACGGGTGACCAGATTCACTTCAAATGTTGTCAGCCCCTCCTTGACAATTTTTGGAAGACTGGCTCCGAAAATTGTGAGTTTGGGTCGAAGCGTGTGCCGGTTCTGGCCCGTCAAAGTTCGGAAACCCAACTTCCTGTTTGAAACCTCAGATTTTGGGGTAACTTCCTGTTGCGACTCTCTACTTTATCCTACAGATGGAGCCATTGTATTACTCTTTGATGGGTTTTTGGAAGGGGGTCTCTGTGTGTGTGTGTCTGTGTGTGTGTGTTTTGAGGGGGAGGGGAAGAGGAGTTGATTGAGTCTGTGAGAAGCTGCCACAGGGAGGTTACAGTCAAGAGAGCCATGAGCTGTCACAGATGATGAGTTCTGAAAAATATTATCACAGAAAATAATTAGCATAAAAGCTTTTATTTTAAATTTGTTGCAACAAATTCAGGTTTCTTACAGCATTTTCCTTATTGAAAACTAAATTCTACCTGAAATGTATCAATAAAATCTTCTTTTGCAGTTAATGTCACCAGTTTATAGTTTAGTTTTAATAGCATTCCCTGTCACTGATGTGCCTTTAATTATCGGTTCTATCAGGGATCATTTATGTGTTTATCTTACGGGGGTGAGCCACCTCACAGGTTGGTTATATTACCTGTTGACCTCAGCTCAGTGAGCTAAGACAATGTTTAATGCAGTGTTTTTTCTGATATGAAAATGGATATTATTCAGCACATCTAACCTCAGCAGGCCCCTCTTCAGAAACTCATATCTGCAGATGTCAAAGCTGGCTCAAAAAATTAAACTGGCTTCAAATTAATTTTAAGGAATTGTAGGTTATTTTGAATTTAAGGGGTCTCCCCTTGACCAAAGCTGAGCGTGGATTGATGCTGTCTTTACAGTTTGGTTTTGATCAGTTAGGAAATTTCACACGGGGTCAGCTGATTTTTTCGTGTTACTCAGTGTACGGCGACAGGAAAAGTGCACTAGGTCCACGGCGTCGAGGTGAACCAGCTGAATATAAGCCACTCAAGTTGACGACAAGTGCATTGAAAAGTAAAAGCTGCTGGCCTTTACCTTTTCTTTGTCAAAGCGCCTGTTCGGCCAGTAGTTAGTAAAGTAATATTTTCAGCGTTGTCCACAGTCATGACATGTTTAACAGGAAGCACAGCACGCTGGTTAAGCTCATGGCAAACTGTTACTAACAGCTAAAATGAAAGCTTGTCTGTATGTAGTCTAACTGGTTAGTTTGTCACTAATCTCCAAATTTTGCAAATTGCTATAAACTTCACTCTCTTAAACCAGTAACAGTCTGAGCTGGACTGATAGGGGTCTGTATGGATAAAGATAAAATCCTAATGATACCCATCCCTACAGCTGGTTAGTGGCTTCGCCCTGACTTTAGGCAGATGAGATATTCACTGTTCAAATAACTTCATTATAAGCCTTGTTTAAGCATAAATGATTTATATATGCACCCAATAACAGAACTTAAAAAAATGCTTTTGCTCAAAGCTCAAAGCTTTTAAACTCAAGTTAAAACTGAGTTTTATCTCCTTTGGGAGGGGTATCTGTGTGTGTGTGTGTGTGTGTGTGTGTGTGTGTGTGTTTGTGTTTGTGTTTGAGGGGGGAGGGGAAGAGGAGTTGATTGAGTCTGTGAGAAGCTGCCACAGAGAGGTTACAGTCAGAGAGCCAAGAGCTGTCACAGATGATGAGCTCTGAAAAATATTATCACAGAAAATAATTAGCGTAAAAGCTTTTATTTAAATTTTTACATCTCGGAAGTGTGAACTGTTACGCCAGCGTGTGCCCTGCGACCTGCGTTGACCCCCGCGGTTGCCGGGGTCCCGCGGTCGCCGCTCCCCCGACGGGCGCCGGGTGCGAGGGCCCGTTCAACGCTGCTCGCAGCTTTAATTATTATTATTATTATTTTTTTTTCTTCTTTTTCCGCCTCTTAGATCGGCTTTTTGAGGGCCTTAACATGCGTGAAAACTTACCAAAATTTGCAGACGCGTCAGGCACGGCGAAAAATTTAATAATTTAGGGGTCTTGAGCATGGGCGTGGTAAAATGCCCTCGGTAGCGCCACCTACATTTTTAAACGGAACAGCCCTCAAGCCCGTTGCGCCTAAAAATCTGAAAATCTGCACACATATGTAACATCCCATGACGCACCAAAAAGTCTCTTGGAGCCATATTCTAAACCAACAGAAAGTATTTTTATTTTGACCGGAAGGTGAAAAAATTGTGTGTTTTTGGCCATTTCCAGGGGTCGCTTGAACGCGAACTAGTCCTAGACGCATTATCCGATTGACTTCAAAACTTAATAGTATGTTCTTAAGACATAGACGATGTTAAATTGCGGCAGATTTTGAGTTTTTGTTGAAGGGCGTGGAAGTTATGGCCCCTCAAAGTTCGATTACTCGCCACGAAACAGGAAGTTGCTTTATTTTTGCTATATTTCGGCCATACTTTGTCCAAACTGCATCAAACTTTACAGGATTGTTAATGGTACCTATCTGCACACATCCATATGTCAATATTCATACAATTGTTGTAGCGCCACCTATTTATAGCAGGAAATGACATATTTTATAGTGTGATGTCCAGTTTCTAGACGGGTGACCAGATTCACTTCAAATGTTGTCAGCCCCTCCTTGACAATTTTTGGAAGACTGGCTCCGAAAATTGTGAGTTTGGGTCGAAGCGTGTGCCGGTTCTGGCCGTCAAAGTTCGGAAACCCAACTTCCTGTTTGAAACCTCAGATTTTGGGGTAACTTCCTGTTGCGACTCTCTACTTTATCCTACAGATGGAGCCATTGTATTACTCTTTGATGGGTTTTTGGAAGGGGGTCTCTGTGTGTGTGTGTCTGTGTGTGTGTGTTTGAGGGGGGAGGGAAGAGGAGTTGATTGAGTCTGTGAGAAGCTGCCACAGGGAGGTTACAGTCAGAGAGCCATGAGCTGTCACAGATGATGAGCTCTGAAAAATATTATCACAGAAAATAATTAGCATAAAAGCTTTTATTTTAAATTTGTTGCAACAAATTCAGGTTTCTTACAGCATTTTCCTTATTGAAAACTAAATTCTACCTGAAATGTATCAATAAAAATCTTCTTTTGCAGTTAATGTCACCAGTTTATAGTTTAGTTTTAATAGCATTCCCTGTCACTGATGTGCCTTTAATTATCGGTTCTATCAGGGATCATTTATGTGTTTATCTTACGGGGGTGAGCCACCTCACAGGTTGGTTATATTACCTGTTGACCTCTCAGTGAGCTAAGACAATGTTTAATGCAGTGTTTTTTCTGATATGAAAATGGATATTATTCAGCACATCTAACCTCAGCAGGCCCCTCTTCAGAAACTCATATCTGCAGATGTCAAAGCTGGCTCAAAAAATTAAACTGGCTTCAAATTAATTTTAAGGAATTGTAGGTTATTTGAATTCATGTAATCTTATCACATCTCTCTAGTCTCCCCTTGACCAAAGCTGAGCGTGGATTGATGCTGTCTTTACAGTTTGGTTTTGATCAGTTAGGAAATTTCACACGGGGTCAGCTGATTTTTTCGTGTTACTCAGTGTACGGCGACAGGAAAAGTGCACTAGGTCCACGGGCGTCGAGGTGAACCAGCTGAATATAAGCCACTCAAGTTGACGACAAGTGCATTGAAAAGTAAAAGCTGCTGGCCTTTACCTTTTCTTTGTCAAAGCGCCTGTTCGGCCAGTAGTTAGTAAAGTAATATTTTCAGCGTTGTCCACAGTCTCATGACATGTTTAACAGGAAGCACAGCACGCTGGTTAAGCTCATGGCAAACTGTTACTAACAGCTAAAATGAAAGCTTGTCTGTATGTAGTCTAACTGGTTAGTTTGTCACTAATCTCCAAATTTTGCAAATTGCTATAAACTTCACTCTCTTAAACCAGTAACAGTCTGAGCTGGACTGATAGGGGTCTGTATGGATAAAGATAAAATCCTAATGATACCCATCCCTACAGCTGGTTAGTGGCTTCGCCCTGACTTTAGGCAGATGAGATATTCACTGTTCAAATAACTTCATTATAAGCCTTGTTTAAGCATAAATGATTTATATATGCACCCAATAACAGAACTTAAAAAAAATGCTTTTGCTCAAAGCTCAAAGCTTGTAAACTCAAGTTAAAACTGAGTTTTATCTCCTTTTGGGAGGGGGTATCTCTGTGTGTTTGTGTGTGTGTGTGTGTGTGTTTGTGTTTGTGTTTGAGGGGGGAGGGGAAGAGGAGTTGATTGAGTCTGTGAGAAGCTGCCACAGAGAGGTTACAGTCAGGAGAGCCAAGAGCTGTCACAGATGATGAGCTCTGAAAAATATTATCACAGAAAAAATTAGCAAAAAGCTTTTATTTTAAAATTTTTACATCTGGGAAGTGTGAACTGTTACGCCAGCGTGTGCCCTGCGACCTGCGTTGACCCCGCGGTTGCCGGGTCCCGCGGTCGCCGCTCCCCCGACGGGCGCCGGGTGCGAGGGCCCGTTCAACGCTGCTCGCAGCTTTAATTATTATTTTTATTATTATTATTATTATTCTTCTTTTTCCGCCTCTTAGATCGCTTTTTGAGGGCCTTAACATGCGTGAAAACTTGCAGACGCGTCAGGCACGGCGAAAAATTTAATAAGGGGTCTTGAGCATGGGCGTGGTAAAATGCCTCGGTAGCGCCACCTACATTTTTAAACGGAACAGCCCCTCAAGCCCGTTGCGCCTAAAAATCTGAAAATCTGCACACATATGTAACATCCCATGACGCACCAAAAAGTCTCTTGGAGCCATATTCTAAACCCAACAGAAAGTATTTTTATTTTGACCGGAAGGTGAAAAAATTGTGTGTTTTTGGCCATTTCCAGGGGTCGCTTGAACGCGAACTAGTCCTAGACGCATTATCCGATTGACTTCAAAACTTAATAGTATGTTCTTAAGACATAGACGATGTTAAATTGCGGCAGATTTTGAGTTTTTGTTGAAGGGCGTGGAAGTTATGGCCCCTCAAAGTTCGATTACTCGCCACGAAACAGGAAGTTGCTTTATTTTTGCTATATTTCGGCCATACTTTGTCCAAACTGCATCAAACTTTACAGGATTGTTAATGGTACCTATCTGCACACATCCATATGTCAATATTCATACAATTGTTGTAGCGCCACCTATTTATAGCAGGAAATGACATATTTTATAGTGTGATGTCCAGTTTCTAGACGGGTGACCAGATTCACTTCAAATGTTGTCAGCCCCTCCTTGACATTTTTTGGAAGACTGGCTCCGAAAATTGTGAGTTTTGGTCGAAGCGTGTGCCGGTTCTGGCCCGTCAAAGTTCGAAACCCAACTTCCTGTTTGAAACCTCAGATTTTGGGGTAACTTCCTGTTGCGACTCTCTACTTTATCCTATAGATGGAGCCATTGTATTACTCTTTGATGGGTTTTTGGAAGGGGGTCTCTGTGTGTGTGTGTGTGTGTGTGTGTGTGTGTGTGTGTGGAGGGGGGGGAAGAGAGTTGATTGAGTCTGTGAGAAGCTGCCACAGAGAGGTTACAGTCAGGAGAGCCAAGAGCTGCTTTAACAAAAAACTTCAGTTAAGATTTGAGCTGTCACTTGAGAAAGCATCATGCCAAAAACTAAGGAAATCACTGTAGACTTGAAGAATTGTCGATGCTTAGGAAGCAGGAGAAGGATATACAAAGTTATCACAGCATTTCCAAGCGTCAAGAACTCAAATGAGAAGCGTCACCGAGAAATTCAAGGAGAGCCACACTGTGCAGAACAAGCCTGGCAGAGGTAGGAAGCCAAAGATTTCAATGACCCTGGAAAGAAAACCAGTTAGAGACCTGTCTAAAGAACCCATAAAGCTGCAAGACACTAGTGAATGACTTAGTTAAGTCTGAAATTGTAGTCTCAAAGAAGATTACATGAATTCATGTAATCTTACCATATGTCTCCCCTTGACCAAAGCTGAGCGTGGATTGATGCTGTCTTTACAGTTTGGTTTTGATCAGTTAGGAAATTTCACACGGGGTCAGCTGATTTTTTCGTGTTACTCAGTGTACGGCGACAGGAAAAGTGCACTAGGTCCTCCAGCGTCGAGGTGAACCAGCTGAATATAAGCCACTCAAGTTGACGACAAGTGCATTGAAAAGTAAAAGCTGCTGGCCTTTACCTTTTCTTTGTCAAAGCGCCTGTTCCAGTAGTTAGTAAAGTAATATTTTCAGCGTTGTCCACAGTCTCATGACATGTTTAACAGGAAGCACAGCACGCTGGTTAAGCTCATGGCAAACTGTTACTAACAGCTAAAATGAAAGCTTGTCTGTATGTAGTCTAACTGGTTAGTTTGTCACTAATCTCCAAATTTTGCAAATTGCTATAAACTTCACTCTCTTAAACCAGTAACAGTCTGAGCTGGACTGATAGGGGTCTGTATGGATAAAGATAAAATCCTAATGATACCCATCCCTACAGCTGGTTAGTGGCTTCGCCCTGACTTTAGGCAGATGAGATATTCACTGTTCAAATAACTTCATTATAAGCCTTGTTTAAGCATAAATGATTTATATATGCACCCAATAACAGAACTTAAAAAAATGCTTTTGCTCAAAGCTCAAAGCTTGTAAACTCAAGTTAAAACTGAGTTTTATCTCCTTTTGGGAGGGGGTATCTCTGTGTGTGTGTGTGTGTGTGTGTGTGTTTGTGTTTGTGTTTGAGGGGGAGGGGAAGAGGAGTTGATTGAGTCTGTGAGAAGCTGCCACAGAGAGGTTACAGTCAGAGAGCCAAGAGCTGTCACAGATGATGAGCTCTGAAAAATATTATCACAGAAAATAATTAGCGTAAAAGCTTTTATTTAAAATTTTTACATCTCGGAAGTGTGAACTGTTACGCCAGCGTGTGCCCTGCGACCTGCGTTGACCCGCGGTTGCCGGGGTCCCGCGGTCGCCGCTCCCCGACGGGCGCCGGGTGCGAGGGCCCGTTCAACGCTGCTCGCAGCTTTAATTATTATTATTATTATTATTATTATTATTTTTTTTTTACTTCTTTCCGCCTCTTAGATCGGCTTTTTGAGGGCCTTAACATGCGTGAAAACTTACCAAAATTTGCAGACGCGTCAGGCACGGCGAAAAATTTAATAATTTAGGGGTCTTGAGCATGGGCGTGGTAAAATGCCCTCGGTAGCGCCACCTACATTTTTAAACGGAACAGCCCCTCAAGCCCGTTGCGCCTAAAAATCTGAAAATCTGCACACATATGTAACATCCCATGACGCACCAAAAAGTCTCTTGGAGCCATATTCTAAACCCAACAGAAAGTATTTTTATTTTGACCGGAAGGTGAAAAAATTGTGTGTTTTTGGCCATTTGGGGTCGCTTGAACGCGAACTAGTCCTAGACGCATTATCCCATTGACTTCAAAACTTAATAGTATGTTCTTAAGACATAGACGATGTTAAATTGCGGCAGATTTTGAGTTTTGTTGAAGGGCGTGGAAGTTATGGCCCCTCAAAGTTCGATTACTCGCCACGAAACAGGAAGTTGCTTTATTTTTGCTATATTTCGGCCATACTTTGTCCAAACTGCATCAAACTTTACAGGATTGTTAATGGTACCTATCTGCACACATCCATATGTCAATATTCATACAATTGTTGTAGCGCCACCTATTTATAGCAGGAAATGACATATTTTATAGTGTGATGTCCAGTTTCTAGACGGGTGACCAGATTCACTTCAAATGTTGTCAGCCCCTCCTTGACAATTTTTTGGAAGACTGGCTCCGAAAATTGTGAGTTTGGGTCGAAGCGTGTGCCGGTTCTGGCCCGTCAAAGTTCGGAAACCAACTTCCTGTTTGAAACCTCAGATTTTGGGGTAACTTCCTGTTGCGACTCTCTACTTTATCCTACAGATGGAGCCATTGTATTACTCTTTGATGGGTTTTTGGAAGGGGGTCTCTGTGTGTGTGTGTCTGTGTGTGTGTGTTTGAGGGGGGAGGGAAGAGGAGTTGATTGAGTCTGTGAGAAGCTGCCACAGGGAGGTTACAGTCAAGAGAGCCATGAGCTGTCACAGATGATGAGTTCTGAAAAATATTATCACAGAAAATAATTAGCATAAAAGCTTTTATTTTAAATTTGTTGCAACAAATTCAGGTTTCTTACAGCATTTTCCTTATTGAAAACTAAATTCTACCTGAAATGTATCAATAAAAATCTTCTTTTGCAGTTAATGTCACCAGTTTATAGTTTAGTTTTAATAGCATTCCCTGTCACTGATGTGCCTTTAATTATCGGTTCTATCAGGGATCATTTATGTGTTTATCTTACGGGGGTGAGCCACCTCACAGGTTGGTTATATTACCTGTTGACCTCAGCTCAGTGAGCTAAGACAATGTTTAATGCAGTGTTTTTTCTGATATGAAAATGGATATTATTCAGCACATCTAACCTCAGCAGGCCCCTCTTCAGAAACTCATATCTGCAGATGTCAAAGCTGGCTCAAAAAATTAAACTGGCTTCAAATTAATTTAAGGAATTGTAGGTTATTTTGAATTCATGTAATCGTGATATGTCTCCCCTTGACCAAAGCTGAGCGTGGATTGATGCTGTCTTTACAGTTTGGTTTTGATCAGTTAGGAAATTTCACACGGGGTCAGCTGATTTTTTCGTGTTACTCAGTGTACGGCGACAGGAAAAGTGCACTAGGTCCACGGGCGTCGAGGTGAACCAGCTGAATATAAGCCACTCAAGTTGACGACAAGTGCATTGAAAAGTAAAAGCTGCTGGCCTTTACCTTTTCTTTGTCAAAGCGCCTGTTCGGCAAGTAGTTAGTAAAGTAATATTTTCAGCCTTGTCCACAGTCTCATAACATGTTTAACAGGAAGCACAGCACGCTGGTTAAGCTCATGGCAAACTGTTACTAACAGCTAAAATGAAAGCTTGTCTGTATGTAGTCTAACTGGTTAGTTTGTCACTAATCTCCAAATTTTGCAAATTGCTATAAACTTCACTCTCTTAAACCAGTAACAGTCTGAGCTGGACTGATAGGGGTCTGTATGGATAAAGATAAAATCCTAATGATACCCATCCCTACAGCTGGTTAGTGGCTTCGCCCTGACTTTAGGCAGATGAGATATTCACTGTTCAAATAACTTCATTATAAGCCTTGTTTAAGCATAAATGATTTATATATGCACCCAATAACAGAACTTAAAAAAATGCTTTTGCTCAAAGCTCAAAGCTTTTAAACTCAAGTTAAAACTGAGTTTTATCTCCTTTTGGGAGGGGGTATCTGTGTGTGTGTGTGTGTGTGTGTGTGTGTGTGTGTTTGTGTTGTGTTTGAGGGGGAGGGGAAGAGGAGTTGATTGAGTCTGTGAGAAGCTGCCACAGGAGGTTACAGTCAGAGAGCCAAGAGCTGTCACAGATGATGAGCTCTGAAAAATATTATCACAGAAAATAATTAGCGTAAAAGCTTTTATTTAAAATTTTTACATCTCGGAAGTGTGAACTGTTACGCCAGCGTGTGCCCTGCGACCTGCGTTGACCCCGCGGTTGCCGGGTCCCGCGGTCGCCGCTCCCCCGACGGGCGCCGGGTGCGAGGGCCCGTTCAACGCTGCTCGCAGCTTTTATTATTATTATTATTATTATTTTTTTTTCTTCTTTTCCGCCTCTTAGATCGGCTTTTTGAGGGCCTTAACATGCGTGAAAACTTACCAAAATTGCAGACGCGTCAGGCACGGCGAAAAATTTAATAATTTAGGGGTCTTGAGCATGGGTGTGGTAAAATGGCCTCGGTAGCGCCACCTACATTTTTAAACGGAACAGCCCCTCAAGCCCGTTGCGCCTAAAAATCTGAAAATCTGCACACATATGTAACATCCCATGACGCACCAAAAAGTCTCTTGGAGCCATATTCTAAACCCAACAGAAAGTATTTTTATTTTGACCGGAAGGTGAAAAAATTGTGTGTTTTTGGCCATTTCCAGGGGTCGCTTGAACGCGAACTAGTCCTAGACGCATTATCCGATTGACTTCAAAACTTAATAGTATGTTCTTAAGACATAGACGATGTTAAATTGCGGCAGATTTTGAGTTTTTGTTGAAGGGCGTGGAAGTTATGGCCCCTCAAAGTTCGATTACTCGCCACGAAACAGGAAGTTGCTTTATTTTTGCTATATTTCGGCCATACTTTGTCCAAACTGCATCAAACTTTACAGGATTGTTAATGGTACCTATCTGCACACATCCATATGTCAATATTCATACAATTGTTGTAGCACCACCTATTTATAGCAGGAAATGACATATTTATAGTGTGATGTCCAGTTTCTAGACGGGTGACCAGATTCACTTCAAATGTTGTCAGCCCTCCTTGACAATTTTTGGAAAGACTGGCTCCGAAAATTGTGAGTTTTGGTCGAAGCGTGTGCCGGTTCTGGCCCGTCAAAGTTCGGAAACCCAACTTCCTGTTTGAAACCTCAGATTTTGGGTAACTTCCTGTTGCGACTCTCTACTTTATCCTATAGATGGAGCCATTGTATTACTCTTTGATGGGTTTTTGGAAGGGGGTCTCTGTGTGTGTGTGTCTGTGTGTGTGTGTGTGTGTGAGGGGGGAGGGGAAGAGGAGTTGATTGAGTCTGTGAGAAGCTGCCACAGAGAGGTTACAGTCAGGAGAGCCAAGAGCTGCTTTACACGCGGTATAAAAATTCAGTTAAGATTTGAGCTGTCACTTGAGAAAGCATCATGCCAAAAACTAAGGAAATCACTGTAGACTTGAAGAATTGTCGATGCTAGGAAGCAGGAGAAGGATATACAAAGTTATAACAGCATTTCCAAGCGTCAAGAACTCAAATGAGAAGCGTCACCGAGAAATTCAAGGAGAGCCACACTGTGCAGAACAAGCCTGGCAGAGGTAGGAAGCCAAAGATTTCAATGACCCTGGAAGAAAACCAGTTAGAGACCTGTCTAAAGAACCCATAAACGCTGCCAAGACACTAGTGAATGACTTAGTTAAGTCTGAAATTGTAGCCTCAAAGAAGATTACATGAATTCATGTAATCTTACCATATGTCTCCCCTTGACCAAAGCTGAGCGTGGATTGATGCTGTCTTTACAGTTTGGTTTTGATCAGTTAGGAAATTTCACACGGGGTCAGCTGATTTTTCGTGTTACTCAGTGTACGGCGACAGGAAAAGTGCACTAGGTCCACGGCGTCGAGGTGAACCAGCTGAATATAAGCCACTCAAGTTGACGACAAGTGCATTGAAAAGTAAAAGCTGCTGGCCTTTACCTTTTCTTTGTCAAAGCGCCTGGGCCAGTAGTTAGTAAAGTAATATTTTCAGCGTTGTCCACAGTCTCATGACATGTTTAACAGAAGCACAGCACGCTGGTTAAGCTCATGGCAAACTGTTACTAACAGCTAAAATGAAAGCTTGTCTGTATGTAGTCTAACTGGTTAGTTTGTCACTAATCTCCAAATTTTGCAAATTGCTATAAACTTCACTCTCTTAAACCAGTAACAGTCTGAGCTGGACTGATAGGGGTCTGTATGGATAAAGATAAAATCCTAATGATACCCATCCCTACAGCTGGTTAGTGGCTTCGCCCTGACTTTAGGCAGATGAGATATTCACTGTTCAAATAACTTCATTATAAGCCTTGTTTAAGCATAAATGATTTATATATGCACCCAATAACAGAACTTAAAAAAATGCTTTTGCTCAAAGCTCAAAGCTTGTAAACTCAAGTTAAAACTGAGTTTTATCTCCTTTTGGGAGGGGGTATCTCTGTGTGTGTGTGTGTGTGTGTGTGTGTTTGTGTTTGAGGGGGGAGGGAAGAGGAGTTGATTGAGTCTGTGAGAAGCTGCCACAGAGAGTTACAGTCAGGAGAGCCAAGAGCTGTCACAGATGATGAGCTCTGAAAAATATTATCACAGAAAATAATTAGCATAAAAGCTTTTATTTAAAATTTTACATCTGGGAAGTGTGAACTGTTACGCCAGCGTGTGCCCTGCGACCTGCGTTGACCCCGCGGTTGCCGGGTCCCGCGGTCGCCGCTCCCCGACGGGCGCCGGGTGCGAGGGCCCGTTCAACGCTGCTCGCAGCTTTAATTATTATTATTATTATTTTTTTCTTCTTTTTCCGCCTCTTAGATCGCTTTTTGAGGCCTTAACATGCGTGAAAACTTACCAAATTTGCAGACGCGTCAGGCACGGCGAAAAATTTAATAATTTAGGGGTCTTGAGCATGGGTGGTAAAATGCCTCGGTAGCGCCACCTACATTTTTAAACGAACAGCCCCTCAAGCCCGTTGCGCCTAAAAATCTGAAAATCTGCACACATATGTAACATCCCATGACGCACCAAAAAGTCTCTTGGAGCCATATTCTAAACCCAACAGAAAGTATTTTTATTTTGACCGGAAGGTGAAAAAATTGTGTGTTTTTGGCCATTTCCAGGGGTCGCTTGAACGCGAACTAGTCCTAGACGCATTATCCGATTGACTTCAAAACTTAATAGTATGTTCTTAAGACATAGACGATGTTAAATTGCGGCAGATTTTGAGTTTTTGTTGAAGGGCGTGGAAGTTATGGCCCCTCAAAGTTCGATTACTCGCCACGAAACAGGAAGTTGCTTTATTTTTGCTATATTTCGGCCATACTTTGTCCAAACTGCATCAAACTTTACAGGATTGTTAATGGTACCTATCTGCACACATCCATATGTCAATATTCATACAATTGTTGTAGCGCCACCTATTTATAGCAGGAAATGACATATTTTATAGTGTGATGTCCAGTTTCTAGACGGGTGACCAGATTCACTTCAAATGTTGTCAGCCCCTCCTTGACAATTTTTGGAAGACTGGCTCCGAAAATTGTGAGTTTGGGTCGAAGCGTGTGCCGGTTCTGGCCGTCAAAGTTCGGAAACCCAACTTCCTGTTTGAAACCTCAGATTTTGGGGTAACTTCCTGTTGCGACTCTCTACTTTATCCTACAGATGGAGCCATTGTATTACTCTTTGATGGGTTTTTGGAAGGGGGTCTCTGTGTGTGTGTGTCTGTGTGTGTGTGTTTGAGGGGGAGGGGGAAGAGGAGTTGATTGAGTCTGTGAGAAGCTGCCACAGGGAGGTTACAGTCAAGAGAGCCATGAGCTGTCACAGATGATGAGTTCTGAAAAATATTATCACAGAAAATAATTAGCATAAAAGCTTTTATTTTAAATTTGTTGCAACAAATTCAGGTTTCTTACAGCATTTTCCTTATTGAAAACTAAATTCTACCTGAAATGTATCAATAAAAATCTTCTTTTGCAGTTAATGTCACCAGTTTATAGTTTAGTTTTAATAGCATTCCCTGTCACTGATGTGCCTTTAATTATCGGTTCTATCAGGGATCATTTATGTGTTTATCTTACGGGGGTGAGCCACCTCACAGGTTGGTTATATTACCTGTTGACCTCAGCTCAGTGAGCTAAGACAATGTTTAATGCAGTGTTTTTTCTGATATGAAAATGGATATTATTCAGCACATCTAACCTCAGCAGGCCCCTCTTCAGAAACATATCTGCAGATGTCAAAGCTGGCTCAAAAAATTAAACTGGCTTCAAATTAATTTTAAGGAATTGTAGGTTATTTTGAATTCATGTAATCAATCTCTCTACTCATCATATGTCTCCCCTTGACCAAAGCTGAGCGTGGATTGATGCTGTCTTTACAGTTTGGTTTTGATCAGTTAGGAAATTTCACACGGGGTCAGCTGATTTTTCGTGTTACTCAGTGTACGGCGACAGGAAAAGTGCACTAGGTCCACGGCGTCGAGGTGAACCAGCTGAATATAAGCCACTCAAGTTGACGACAAGTGCATTGAAAAGTAAAAGCTGCTGGCCTTTACCTTTTCTTTGTCAAAGCGCCTGTTCGGCAAGTAGTTAGTAAAGTAATATTTTCAGCGTTGTCCACAGTCTCATAACATGTTTAACAGGAAGCACAGCACGCTGGTTAAGCTCATGGCAAACTGTTACTAACAGCTAAAATGAAAGCTTGTCTGTATGTAGTCTAACTGGTTAGTTTGTCACTAATCTCCAAATTTTGCAAATTGCTATAAACTTCACTCTCTTAAACCAGTAACAGTCTGAGCTGGACTGATAGGGGTCTGTATGGATAAAGATAAAATCCTAATGATACCCATCCCTACAGCTGGTTAGTGGCTTCGCCCTGACTTTAGGCAGATGAGATATTCACTGTTCAAATAACTTCATTATAAGCCTTGTTTAAGCATAAATGATTTATATATGCACCCAATAACAGAACTTAAAAAAATGCTTTTGCTCAAAGCTCAAAGCTTTTAAACTCAAGTTAAAACTGAGTTTTATCTCCTTTTGGGAGGGGTATCTGTGTGTGTGTGTGTGTGTGTGTGTGTGTGTGTGTTTGTGTTTGTGTTTGAGGGGGAGGGGAAGAGGAGTTGATTGAGTCTGTGAGAAGCTGCCACAGGGAGGTTACAGTCAGAGAGCCAAGAGCTGTCACAGATGATGAGCTCTGAAAAATATTATCACAGAAAATAATTAGCGTAAAAGCTTTTATTTAAAATTTTTACATCTCGGAAGTGTGAACTGTTACGCCAGCGTGTGCCCTGCGACCTGCGTTGACCCCGCGGTTGCCGGGGTCCCGCGGTCGCCGCTCCCCCGACGGGCGCCCGGGTGCGAGGGCCCGTTCAACGCTGCTCGCAGCTTTTATTAATTATTATTATTATTTTATTTTTATTCTTTTTTTAGAGATCGGCTTTTTGAGGGCCTTAACATGCGTGAAAACTTACCAAAATTTGCAGACGCGTCAGGCACGGCGAAAAATTTAATAATTTAGGGGTCTTGAGCATGGGCGTGGTAAAATGCCTCGGTAGCGCCACCTACATTTTTAAACGGAACAGCCCCTCAAGCCCGTTGCGCCTAAAAATCTGAAAATCTGCACACATATGTAACATCCCATGACGCACCAAAAAGTCTCTTGGAGCCATATTCTAAACCCAACAGAAAGTATTTTTATTTTGACCGGAAGGTGAAAAAATTGTGTGTTTTTGGCCATTTCCAGGGGTCGCTTGAACGCGAACTAGTCCTAGACGCATTATCCCATTGACTTCAAAACTTAATAGTATGTTCTTAAGACATAGACGATGTTAAATTGCGGCAGATTTTGAGTTTTTGTTGAAGGGCGTGGAAGTTATGGCCCCTCAAAGTTCGATTACTCGCCACGAAACAGGAAGTTGCTTTATTTTTGCTATATTTCGGCCATACTTTGTCCAAACTGCATCAAACTTTACAGGATTGTTAATGGTACCTATCTGCACACATCCATATGTCAATATTCATACAATTGTTGTAGCGCCACCTATTTATAGCAGGAAATGACATATTTTATAGTGTGATGTCCAGTTTCTAGACGGGTGACCAGATTCACTTCAAATGTTGTCAGCCCCTCCTTGACAATTTTTGGAAGAAGTCTCCGAAAATTGTGAGTTTGGGTCGAAGCGTGTGCCGGTTCTGGCCCGTCAAAGTTCGGAAACCCAACTTCCTGTTTGAAACCTCAGATTTTGGGGTAACTTCCTGTTGCGACTCTCTACTTTATCCTACAGATGGAGCCATTGTATTACTCTTTGATGGGTTTTTGGAAGGGGGTCTCTGTGTGTGTGTGTCTGTGTGTGTGTGTTTGAGGGGGGAGGGGAAGAGGAGTTGATTGAGTCTGTGAGAAGCTGCCACAGGGAGGTTACAGTCAGGAGAGCCAAGAGCTGTCACAGATGATGAGCTCTGAAAAATATTATCACAGAAAATAATTAGCATAAAAGCTTTTATTTTAAATTTGTTGCAACAAATTCAGGTTTCTTACAGCATTTTCCTTATTGAAAACTAAATTCTACCTGAAATGTATCAATAAAAATCTTCTTTTGCAGTTAATGTCACCAGTTTATAGTTTAGTTTTAATAGCATTCCCTGTCACTGATGTGCCTTTAATTATCGGTTCTATCAGGGATCATTTATGTGTTTATCTTACGGGGGTGAGCCACCTCACAGGTTGGTTATATTACCTGTTGACCTCAGCTCAGTGAGCTAAGACAATGTTTAATGCAGTGTTTTTTCTGATATGAAAATGGATATTATTCAGCACATCTAACCTCAGCAGGCCCCTCTTCAGAAACTCATATCTGCAGATGTCAAAGCTGGCTCAAACGTTGTCCACAGTCTCATGACATGTTTAACACGAAGCACAGCACGCTGGTTAAGCTCATGGCAAACTGTTACTAACAGCTAAAATGAAAGCTTGTCTGTATGTAGTCTAACTGGTTAGTTTGTCACTAATCTCCAAATTTTGCAAATTGCTATAAACTTCACTCTCTTAAACCAGTAACAGTCTGAGCTGGACTGATAGGGGTCTGTATGGATAAAGATAAAATCCTAATGATACCCATCCCTACAGCTGGTTAGTGGCTTCGCCCTGACTTTAGGCAGATGAGATATTCACTGTTCAAATAACTTCATTATAACCCTTGTTTAAGCATAAATGATTTATATATGCACCCAATAACAGAACTTGCAAAAAAATGCTTTTGCTCAAAGCTCAAAGCTTGTAAACTCAAGTTAAAACTGAGTTTTATCTCCTTTTGGGAGGGGGTATCTGTGTGTGTGTGTGTGTTTGTGTTTGTGTTTGTGTTTGAGGGGGAGGGGAAGAGGAGTTGATTGAGTCTGTGAGAAGCTGCCACAGAGAGGTTACAGTCAGGAGAGCCAAGAGCTGTCACAGATGATGAGCTCTGAAAAATATTATCACAGAAAATAATTAGCATAAAAGCTTTTATTTTAAATTTTTACATCTCGGAAGTGTGAACTGTTACGCCAGCGTGTGCCCTGCGACCTGCGTTGACCCCGCGGTTGCCGGGGTCCCGCGGTCGCCGCTCCCCCGACGGGCGCCGGGTGCGAGGGCCCGTTCAACGCTGCTCGCAGCTTTAATTATTATTATTATTATTTTTTTTCTTCTTTTTCCGCCTCTTAGATCGCCTTTTTGAGGGCCTTAACATGCGTCAAAACTCCAAAATTTGCAGACGCGTCAGGCACGGCGAAAAATTTAATAATTTAGGGGTCTTGAGCATGGGTGTGGTAAAATGCCTCGGTAGCGCCACCTACATTTTTAAACGGAACAGCCCCTCAAGCCCGTTGCGCCTAAAAATCTGAAAATCTGCACACATATGTAACATCCCATGACGCACCAAAAAGTCTCTTGGAGCCATATTCTAAACCCAACAGAAAGTATTTTTATTTTGACCGGAAGGTGAAAAAATTGTGTGTTTTTGGCCATTTCCAGGGGTCGCTTGAACGCGAACTAGTCCTAGACGCATTATCCGATTGACTTCAAAATTATAATTGTTCTTAAGACATAGACGATGTTAAATTGCAGATTTTGAGTTTTTGTTGAAGGGCGTGGAAGTTATGGCCCCTCAAAGTTCGATTACTCGCCACGAAACAGGAAGTTGCTTTATTTTGCTATATTTCGGCCATACTTTGTCCAAACTGCATCAAACTTTACAGGATTGTTAATGGTACCTATCTGCACACATCCATATGTCAATATTCATACAATTGTTGTAGCACCACCTATTTATAGCAGGAAATGACATATTTTATAGTGTGATGTCCAGTTTCTAGACGGGTGACCAGATTCACTTCAAATGTTGTCAGCCCCTCCTTGACAATTTTTGGAAGACTCCTCCGAAAATTGTGAGTTTGGTCGAAGCGTGTGCCGGTTCTGGCCCGTCAAAGTTCGGAAACCCAACTTCCTGTTTGAAACCTCAGATTTTGGGGTAACTTCCTGTTGCGACTCTCTACTTTATCCTACAGATGGAGCCATTGTATTACTCTTTGATGGGTTTTTGGAAGGGGTCTCTGTGTGTGTGTGTGTGTGTGTGTGTGTGTGTGAGGGGGGAGGGGAAGAGGAGTTGATTGAGTCTGTGAGAAGCTGCCACAGGGAGGTTACAGTCAAGAGAGCCAAGAGCTGTCACAGATGATGAGCTCTGAAAAATATTATCACAGAAAATAATTAGCATAAAAGCTTTTATTTTAAATTTGTTGCAACAAATTCAGGTTTTTACAGCATTTTCCTTATTGAAAACTAAATTCTACCTGAAATGTATCAATAAAAATCTTCTTTTGCAGTTAATGTCACCAGTTTAGTTTAGTTTTAATAGCATTCCCTGTCACTGATGTGCCTTTAATTATCGGTTCTATCAGGATCATTTATGTGTTTATCTTACGGGGGTGAGCCACCTCACAGGTTGGTTATATTACCTGTTGACCTCAGCTCAGTGAGCTAAGACAATGTTTAATGCAGTGTTTTTTCTGATATGAAAATGGATATTATTCAGCACATCTAACCTCAGCAGGCCCTCTTCAGAAACTCATATCTGCAGATGTCAAAGCTGGCTCAAAAAATTAAACTGGCTTCAAATTAATTTGAAGGAATTGTAGGTTATTTTGAATTCATGTAATCTTACCATATGTCTCCCCTTGACCAAAGTCTTTACAGTTTGGTTTTGATCAGTTAGGAAATTTCACAAGGGTCAGCTGATTTTTCGTGTTACTCAGTGTACGGCGACAGGAAAAGTGCACTCCATCCACCGGCGTCGAGGTGAACCAGCTGAATATAAGCCACTCAAGTTGACGACAAGTGCATTGAAAAGTAAAAGCTGCTGGCCTTTACCTTTTCTTTGTCAAAGCGCCTGTTTGGCCAGTAGTTAGTAAAGTAATATTTTCAGCGTTGTCCACAGTCTCATGACATGTTTAACAGGAAGCACAGCACGCTGGTTAAGCTCATGGCAAACTGTTACTAACAGCTAAAATGAAAGCTTGTCTGT
>NW_026116427.1:0-26365 GCF_001640805.2 Lates calcarifer
ACCATGTTCACCATCTCAATTTTAGCATGTTAGCTTTTGCTAACATTTGTCAGCCTTTGCACATTGACTGCTATTAATTTTACAAGTATATTGCACACAAAAAGTAAATATAAGTAAAAGCAAAAATCCTGAGACTAAATATACATTCATTTAACTGTCCAGTTGACAGTTGCCTGTCCTTAAACTCTACTAGGTTCAATAAAATTAATAAAGTCTGTTGTTTCCAGGATGGGGTAAAAGTAAAAAAATGTATTCTTAGTCCTTATACTCACAATGAACATCATGACATCCTCCAAACATTATTAAACTATTATATCATGACTGAACAAATTAAGAAATGTCCCTCTTGCAGGTTGACTCTGGTGTGCAATGAGACAGCAGTTGTGTCATGTCTTTCAATACAAACTTAAACTGTGACTACCCAGATGCACCCAATGTGTATGTGACAAGGACAATGAATGATTTGTAGACCCTTTGTTTGGATTAAACTTCAAGTTAAGAGTGACACCCTGTAGTGGTTAAAAAGCAGATAACTATGAAACTCTTATTGGGCCCTCAGCTCAGACTCTCTGCTCAGTACACAGTAATGAGATGCAAAGTTTGCATTTCTGTACATCTGAACATTTGTTGATATGGCATGTGGATATAGATTTTGGAGGAGATCAACACTGAATAATGTTGTCAGATTTGTACACACATGCAGACACTGATACAACAAATGCAACTGTGTGACTTACTACATGACACATCATCTCACCAAAGTCAAGTGGTCAGTGAAATTAATAAAATCTGTTGTTTCCAGGAGGGGAAACCGTAAAAAAATATTTTTTATTCCCACATTGACATCTTAAAATATTATTATACAATTAAATAATGAATGAACACATTAAGAAATTTCCCTCTTGAAGGGTGACACAAACTGTGAGTACCCAGACACACCCGGTGTGTATATAACTGTATTAAAATACCTGCCCTGGATCACAATGTTTTTCAAGGAAAAGAAGTGTTAAATCAGACATAAAAGTTCTTAGGGTGAGTTCAGTGTATGGTATCTGCTGGTAAATGATGTTTTGTTCTTTTCAGAATGACTGTACTGTAGGGTTTTCAAACAACACTGAACAGAGGAAAGGAGACATGATGTTCTGACAGGGCTAAAGCTAAGGCTACAATGAAGAGCACAATAGTCCAACTCTCTATTAAAGTAACAGGCTCACTCTGTAACACACTTGACTCAGAGAAATCTATCTGCGTTAGGGAAACATTGCAAGTTATTTGACTACAAGATGGCAGGTATGGATGACAAGGACAATGAATGACTTGTAGAGGGACAACAGACCTTTAGTTTGGATTAGACTTTAAGTTAAGAGTGGCACCCTCTAATGGTCAAAAAGCAGACAAACTATGAAACTCATACTTAGCACACCGTAATGAGATGCAAAGTTTGCATTTCTGTACATCTGAACATTTGTTGATATGGCATGTGGAGGAGATAAACACTGAATAATGTTGTCAGATTTGTACACATGTGCAGACACTGATACAACAAATGCAACTGTGTGACTTACTACATGACACATCATCTCACCAAAGTCAAGTTATCAAAAACAAATCATGACAGGAAGAATGCATTTTACTGCTTATTATATATTGCTATATGTAAAGCTAGGTGATGATTCCCCTGCCTGGATTTGTGTGTGTTTGTGCTCTCCTAAGGCAATTGTTTAATAACTGAAAATAGAACATTGATGCTCAGATGTGATTGTGGTTTCTGTGGTTTGTGTTTTCTGCAGAATTCAAAAACATTTTAGTGGGCTGTGTCAAGTAGTTCTACACCGAAGAATCTTGGTTTTGCATCTGTTTGTCATGTTAGATTAAAGCGACTAAAGTTTGATGTGACTGAGTTGTAGGCACGAAAATCAAGATAAAAAGGCCTGGAACTAGCTAGCGTAATTTCTGGACTATAAGCAGCTACTTTTTTCACACTCTTTGAACCTTGCGGCTTAAACAATGATGCAGCTAATTTATAGATTTTTACGGGCTAACGTAATGCCACAAAAACATTTAGCCTTGTCACATCAGACCAATGAAATTACCGAACAGGTCACAGTGGACCAAGGAAACTGTTTGAATTAGATCAAACGCACTCACACTAAATTCGTCAGATCAGTCATTTTGCGCTTAATGCACACACCCTGATCATGGAAAACACACTAAGAAATGCATATGATGCAGCTTTTGAGTTAAAGGCAATCGATCTGGCTGTCGAAAAAGGAAATAGAGCTGCTGCGTGTAAGCTTGGCATCAGTGAATCGATGGTGAGATGTTGGAGACGGCAGCGTGAATGTGTAAATATCTCATGTTACTCTGTAGACACCTGCGACTTATAGACAAGTGCGGCCTGTATATGTACTTTTTTTTTCTTTTTAAATTTAGTGGGTGCGGCTTATATTCAGGTGCACTGAATTAATGTGCAGATAATTACATGTGCAGATACTGATACAACAAATGCAACTGTGTGACTTACTACATGACACATCATCTCACCAAAGTCAAGTTATCAAAAACAAATCATGACAGGAAGAATGCATTTTACTGCTTATTATATATTGCTATATGTAAAGCTAGGTGATGATTCCCCTGCCTGGATTTGTGTGTGTTTGTGCTCTCCTATGTGTATCAACTAAGGTGTTAGTTTCATAACCGGAAATAGAACACTGATGTTCAAATGTGATTGTGGAAGCTGTGGTGCCCGTGGTTTGACTAGTTTTCTACAGAATTCAAAGGCATGCTTCAGTGGGATGTGTCAAGTATTTCTACACCAAAAAATCTTGGTTTCTCGTCTGTGTTCATCATGTGTTGATGTGTGATTAAAAAAAAAAGCTCAGAATTACCAAAATGAAACTGTCAAAAGTAAGAAATAAAAGAAATAAATAAATGTGAGAGAGGAGAAAAGATTCATGAAAAATCTGATATATTACAGATTATATGTTATAGTAGAGTACAAACCTCCAAAATTCCCTAAACAAAATACTTCAGAGAGAATTTGGAGGGTGACCCTGGCCAGAGGATTTGAATAATGTTATAAAAATTAGTTTTAACTCAAAATCCTGAGAATCCACATATATCCAGTATATCCTGTATGTATTACATCAAACTCTTCCACCGTCATTACACTGGTACTGTAGCAGTGAGTAAGAAACAAACTGAATTCCAACCAGTTCAGGGAGGACAAAATCAACATTATTGCTCAGTGAGCAGCAGCCCTGAAATGAGAAAGAAAAAAAGACATTACTCAACATGGCTATTACACTCACCACCTTAAGTGATATTACCCAAATTCATGTCAACATCACTGTTGCACACAAGAGAAAGTCAGATATCATACTTGACACAGGTGTCCATGTATACTGGAAAATTAGATTTTCTGCAACTGCACTTTTAATCTAACTTAACTTCACTTCAAATGATAATTGAAATATCCACAAACAGCGAAGAGAAGAAGATCCACAAAGGCTGAGACTGAACAAAACAGGGACTAGAAGTGAAATTAATACATAATGTATAATCCAAATATTGAATTAAATAAGAGATGAAGACTGGATCAATGTGACAGTCCCTGCTAAGCTCATAATATACTGATCGCATTGTCTACAACATGTGCACCAAGCTGCTGAGGCAGCAGAACCGCAAGCAATGTTATACTTTGATAATTGAGATAGATATCTTAAGCTGCAAATTTACACTGCCGATGGGTTGTGGCCTTAGACGTCAAAATAAAATAGATGGTAACGACCTGTTTGCCACCAACAGGAAGATGGGTGTCAGTGTGTCTTACCAATGTAATGCATGGCCTGCACAAATTTCTGCTTCTTGTTTTGAGAAGAAAAATGGGACATCATGCGCGGGATAAGAGCCCCAGAGATTAGGGTAACAGCAGAGGTCATGCACTAGTCACTGAAGACTTAGGGACAGACTTTGTGAAGGTGAGGGCTGGATAAACCCACTATGGGGCCCCGAGGCAAAAATGAGCTGTGGGCCTGTTTTGACCCTGCTGTATGTTCATCTCACTCTCAATATATTGTGTGTGTATGTGTAAATGTAACATAATTGAACACACATTTATCTAGAAAAATATACCATTCAAATACATCAAAGAGTAAAATTGTGGGCAGCAATAGTGGATTAGTTTCATAAGTGCAAATGGGAATGAATGGGAAAATTCTAAAAAATGTTTGAACTGGCTGTATCATAGCCCAAAATGATCAAACGGTGGCATTTAGATAAAGAATATGACATAAAATGTAAGAGAAGGAAGAATAAATGAATGTGACAGACTGTGTTAAACTAAGCTCAAGCTGATAAACATCATGCGTGTCAGGCTGATGAAAAACCAGATAACGAACAAGATGACACAAAGATAATTTCAGTTTCAAATTTGCAAACTAGCACAAAGGATGTGGTTATGAGTAAAGATAAAACAGATGATAATCATACATTTCAACAAAGCAAACAGCTGAATAAAAGGGTCGACTTGACATCAACCAATAAGTCAAGTTAACTGTCTTCCTGGCATCATGCATGGTCTTCACAAATTTCTGCTTTTCCCTCTTCTAATGTGTCTTGGACGAAGTGGTAAGATTACAAAATCTGGATATATTTTTCTGTTGGATAAATGGGAAATTAATTCATGCTTTTTTCCATTCATTTTTTCAGCAGTTGGGAGTAGAATCATACATGGAAATAAAGTCTCAGCGAACTCAATGCTGTACATGGTCTCTGTGCAGAACAACAGAGGTCATATCTGTGGCGGATTCCTTGTCCGTGAAGACTTTGTTGTCACTGCTGCACACTGTAACAGAGAGTGAGTTACCTCTCCTTATCAAGCAATCTTTGATTCATTTAATGTGATAGGAAATCAAACCAAAAGAATCCACTATTTTGCAAAGGGATGTATAATTTTTTGCAGCTTTATTTCTTTTATTTGATTTGTCGGCACTTAAAAAAAAATGCACTGACAGTCTCTCAATGATCCCGCATTCAGTGAACCTACAAGTGTTGTTTTCGGAACCCATAATCTCAAGAATACTGATAATGGAAAACGAATAAATATTGAGACGAGATACAAACACCCACAATTTATGTCTGAAGGAACTGGTAATGACATCATGCTGCTCAAAGTAAGTACATATTCTCAGATGACATCATGTTTTTTGGCACCAATCCGTATTACAGCAATTGTTTGTTAACTTGAAGGTTGTTAGGTTTCAATCTTCTTCTTCAATTTTGTGTCTCCAGCTGTCTAAAAAAGTTCAACTGGACAACAGTGCTCAAACAATTCATCTTCCCAGTTCTGAGATGCACATTAATGACAACCAGCAGTGCCGTGTAGCTGGATGGGGTTACACTAGAACCAATGGTAATGTTGTTGATGACCTGAGAGTGGTTGATGTGTCCATCATTAACCCACAAGTCTGTAAGATGGAATGGGATGGTCTTCCTGCCAATGTCATCTGTGCAGGTGGATATGGCACAAACAAAGGATTCTGTCAGGTATGTTTTCTGTTCTTTCATAAAAAATGTCAAATGGTTATAGAAGTAGTACAAACATCTGAAATGAAATCATAAATAAATGAATGTTTTTCCTCTTCACAGGGTGATTCTGGTGGGCCTCTGGTGTGCAATGGGATAGCTGTTGGTGTTGTGTCTTTCAACAAGTACAGGAACTGCAACTACCCAGATGTACCCAACGTCTATACAGACATCTCCAAATACCTTGTGTGGATCAACAGCATCATCAGCCTCCCTGAAACATTATGAGTAAAAATCTTGTTGTTTTGCTTCAGCATCCAGTAGATTATTGTGTATCATAGTATCTCATACTGCTCTGTCAGTGTGACTGGAACTGAAAATAAAACTGTATTTTCAAATACCATGTTTAAGTTCTTTCTTTAACAACCTCACTGAGCCATATCTTTACAGTTATCAGAGGTGTTATGTTAGATGTTGAGGGAGAGACAAACCATATAAAGAATCCTGAATAGAATAGTCTGTAACACCAAAGTTGGTAGTTGCATGACACATGTCCCACCTCTCCCCTGAAACAGCCAACCTACCGTCTGCTGAACCAGGAAACATATTTAGCCAATCATGTTGTTGCACTGATGGCGCATGCATGATGCATCCATATGTGGATGTGTTGTAGATATATAACCTGTGGAAAAAAGCAATTTTCAACATTTTGAGGAAAAGTCACCAAACTTTAAAAAAGAATTTCCCCCTATGATTCTACACATGTAATTTTTATAGTTTTTGTGTACCGGCATCAAAAGTGGAGTCATAACTCCTGATTCATTTAGATAGGAGCCTGGTCTTGTTAGTCAGGGAATAACTGCCTGAGGGCATTGCCAAGATGGCTGCCGAGTGGCAAGACTTGCCTAGAGGGACTTTGCTATTACTTACAGGACAAAAGTTGTGTCTCTTTTCAGCCCTTTATGACCATTTGATTACTAATAAAAACAGCCACAAGCATTACAACTTTAACAGGCCACACATGTTCCAAAGGAGTCACTTTCTGGCAGACAATAGCTTTTTTATCTTTATTTGCACTGTCAATTCAGGAGCTGCCAAATTTTCTTTTGTTGTTTTACAAACAATGACAATAACGGATTCAGTTCTATTCTATTGTATTTTTGACACAATGTCGGCAGTGACCTTCCAGCACCTGTTTTTGCTGCTGTTTCGTTCAACCAAGCCCTAGCTGTCAGTGTTACACTGTTGTATGTTGTTGCAGATTTACCATCTAGTCACCCTCACCTTTACCCCTGTGCTGCACAATTATTCATATTGAAATTGCGACACCCGCTGCATCAAAACAAACGCTTCTATCTCCTTTAGCCAATTACAATGTGTCATTACACCATGTGATTCAGATTCAAACCAGGTATTCTGCAACTTTATAATATTTTAGCAGTGACAGTAATATTCCTGTGGCGGGTCCATTTGTATTGGGTAAATGAGTGCAAAAAACATGTTGAAAAAAAAATTGTGAGATTGAGAGAATCATGATCTCTATTCTAAGCAAAAAAATTGCGATTCTCATTTTTTCCAGAATCGTGCTGCCCTAGTGTAGCCAAAGTAGCCAAAGTCATGATGTAACATCCAAGCTAGCTCCTATTGCACTTGCTTCAATAACTCAGTGCAAACGCTGATTCAGCATTTCTTCATTAGACTTTCTGAAACACAATAAACAACACTATGACAAAATTACAATTACTTTGTGAACACATAAAAAAAAATCACTACAAGTTCGGCAGCACAGGTACTTCAGTCATGACATTTAGCCTGCAAACACCCAGGACTTACATGAAATGGTGTTCATTATAGGCAACTGAAAAACATCAATATTGAATAAACAATAACGCTGTGTCTTTTTTCCATGAACTAAGATCCACACAACATACTTTTGAGAAATTCTGTTTCTTATTTGCTCAGGACAGCTGCTTGTTAAAGCTGAAAACTGTGTACATTTTGTTCATGAAAACTATGACTGAATATGTTCATCCACAACATTTTTCCACGACTACAATGAGACGATGGCGAGACAACACAGACGTCATGGGACTATATCACTGTGCAGCAAAAAATACAAGAATAAAATGTGGTGAAAAATAAAAACTTCATAAACATCTCCATATGCTTTCGTTGAGGAAAAAGAGGAGGAATCTAAATGCCCTTCCTTTGATGGCCGGGCTGCACATCTGTTTTCCTGCACACTTGAATCATCTTTCTGGTGATTCTACTAGCCGGCAGCACAACCATGAATGCACTGCCAACAGTGCTAAACTGGACCTGACTATGCACTTGAATGGCTGATGTTATCAGACAACATCCAATGAGGAAAGAACATGATGGAAACAAGATGGTTTGACATTTGGCCCCACTTCAAATATAAAAGAAAAGTGAGTGTGTGGTATTGTCAGGAGAGAAGCAGCTACAAAACTGGGGAGAAAACCACAAACACACCACCCAGAAACTGAGGTAACTTAACATTAAGATGATAATGTTACTTTACATTTAAAGCCACATTAAGTCAACTTCTAGAGAAAGTGGTGTAACTAACCATCAGCATGTCATAACAACGGGACATTGCTACACTGCTAAGTTTGCCAACCTTTTCCTTGACACAAGTTTATTTGTTTTGATATATTGAACATGCTTTCCATGTTTAACACACACATTTCAGTTGATTTTGAATGGGTCCACATGTAGAATAATATGACCTGATGGTCAAGGAAGACGGTAGGTAGGCAGACTCTGTAGACATCTCTAGATATTTGCAGTGCTCTCCATTACACAAACTACAAAAAAATAAATAAATAACAGCACCAACAACAAAAACTAACAAAAACCAGTACGGCCTTACTCCTCAGGAACAAAAATAAATCAAACAGCCTATATGGGTTGTTCAGTTCACACCTACATTACTTCAATCAGAACCATAATAGTAAGACCATACTTAAGAACACGTTAAACAAACCAAAAGAAACATTCCCACAAAAAATAATAACCCCCCCCACTTGGTTTGGCCCAATGATGTCAACAATGATATCACCAGTACTATAAAAGTCAGGAAATGCAGAGCAGCCCCCTCCCAAACATCAGTCCTGTATGGTGGGTCTGAACAAAGGAACAAACAATTAAACAAACCTGCCAGATAATAAAGGTAACTGAAACAGACTTATGGATGTTATTGTGACAACTTTTATCATTGAATTATTGACCTCTAGTGCGCTCTTAATAAGTAAGACATATGTGGTTTGGTTCCAGGTATATGAGTTTAGCACCCTCTATCTTCTATGTTTAGTTTATGTTTAGATTTAGTTCCTGTTTCCCCTTTGAAAGCAGGAACACTGTTAAGATTAGGGAGTAACTACAGATGCACAATCTCTGACAAACTTTATGAAATTCAGAACTGGGTGTAACTTTTCTTAGAAATTATCTGTGCAGAGTGTGGTTTTCCAGCTACAACTGAGTGACAAATGAAGAAGCAGAAAAGAGGAACTGCTCACGTTCAGTATAAGCAACATTAAACAAACCAAAACAAACATTTCCATGAATTTTCATGGAATTAAAAAATCCCCTTGCTTTGGCCCAGTGATGTCAACCATGATATCAAATATCCTTAAACATGGGTCCACATGTAGAATAGTATGACTTGATGGTCAAGGAAGGCGGTAGGTAGGCAGACTCTGTAGACATCTTGATTTGAATATTCTATGTCCTGTGCTCTCCATTACCCAAACTACTAACAAAAAAAAAACATTCATGGCAAAGTAGATGGATGGCACATGTTTTGCATGTTTTGACAGTAGGGTCTTACCTCTCCTCTTCAGGAACAAAAATAAATCCAGCTGAACTTGACTATCCACCCATATGTCATCATAATCATCATCATAATTTTAGTAATTTGCTATATATCCATGAGGTTCAAATGACATATTTGGTGCCAGAGTGGTGGCCAGGGTGACCAGTCCTATTCCCTGGTAACTGATTGGCCTCCCTTTGTGCACTGTCTTTAACCCGTCTGACTGACTGGAGAAAATAGTCCCACTCACCTGGTAGTAGCAACAATGTACACTACCTACAAGCTTGTCTGTGCCTCACCTCTGCTGGCTAACAGAGGTTCAGTCTCTACAGTATGTGTCAGGTAGGTGAGACACAAAGACTTAAAGTTTAAATCAAGTTTAAATGATCAAATCATTAAACCCTGCCTAGACAAACTAGGATCAGAGCTGGGGTTTATGAACTGCTGTAACAAATAGCCTACATCTACCAATGCACTTCGTAGCCACAACACAACATAGATATCAGCTGGCAGATATCACAGGCAGCCATTTAGTTCACACAAATCTCCTGCTATTAATGTTTTGTGATGTGTATTATTAATCTTACTGTGGGTATCCAGAGCTACAACAAGACAAATAACCTAAATAAATCAATAGACAAAAACATTATAGATGTTTATGCACATTCTTCTCTGACCTGGAGAATACTGGTTTCCACTCATTACTCTGAAAGACTTTTACTCTTCTGATATTTTTTTGACATTTGTGAATGTTTTAATTCAATATTTCATGAAATGAAGGAAGAAAAATTAGTTAACAGGCTGTGTTAAATTGTTACATTCTCATATACTAATCTGCGGAGGCAACAGAACAATAGTTTTAGATGCCACAATTAATCAATATATCACAAGCCACAATTTTCCATTGCAGACAGGATGTGGCCATAGAAGTCAGTGCAAAACAGACTGAGAAGCAAGCATATAAAAGGGTGGACTTGATATGCCAGGGTGAGCTAGGTTGAGCAGACTGTTGCCACAATGCTGCACAGCTTTCTGCTTTTTTATGTGCTCGGACAACAGGGTAAGTTGCACAATCTGACAACTTTTGTCAAGCTGGAAAATAGGACATGAACTCATCTTAGTCTCTTTTGATTTTTCTCTTATGTTTTTAGCACTTGGGAGTGAAATCATAAATGGGAATGAAGCCCCTGAGAACACACTGCTGTACATGGCATCCCTGCAGGTAAATGGCAGTCATAATTGTGGAGGATTCCTCATCAGGAAAGACTTTGTAATGACTGCTGCGCACTGTGATGGGTGAGTTACAGTTCCTCTTCTAGCATTCGTTTTTTTTTTTTTTTTTTAAACGTGATTAGAAAAAGAAAATGAATCTAAAAATTATCTACTGACAATCACTCAATAATAACTTATTCAGGGATAGGGTTGTTCTTGGCACCCACAATCTCCACAAGTCTGGTAAAACAGTGAGACACATTGTAAAGAGGTACAGATACCCAGGTTATGACGGTGTAGGAAATGGGAAGGACATCATGCTCCTCAAAGTGAGTAAATATTCATTCAACCCAGTTGATCAAATACTAATTATTTGTCTCTAAGCTAAAAGGTCCCTATCTGCAACACTACAAATAACTACTCTTCATTTAAATAATTCATCAGCTTCAGCTCAAAGCAAGTGTTTAACTAAAGTCTGATGGAGATAAGACAGGGTTCTGAGAAATTAATTTATGCCCTGTGATTTTGTGTGTCTCCAGCTGTCTAGAGAAGTACAACTGGGCAACAGTATGCGACTTGCCAAAATTCCCAGGTCTGCAATAAACATAAAGGACAATGAGCAGTGCCGTGTAGCTGGATGGGGTTACACTAGAACTGGTGGTTGGACTGAAGATAACCTGAGAGTGGTTGATGTGTCCATCATTAACCAACAAGTCTGTCGGAGCAGATGGGGTCGTCTTCCTGCCAATATCATCTGTGCAGGTGGATATGGCACAAACAAAGGATTCTGTCAGGTATGTTTTCTATCCATTCATGTCACCTAGTTTCTAGTCTAAATGTATATGCATGCTACATCACCTTAAATGAATGAATTAAAATGTTCTTTCCTCTTCACAGGGTGATTCTGGTGGCCCTCTGGAGTGCAATGGGATAGTTGTTGGTATTGTGTCTTTCAACCGTTATGCCATCTGTGACTACCCAGATTTTCCCAACATCTACACAGACATCTCCAAATACCTTCCCTGGATCAACCAGATTCTGAGGAGTAAAGATTGAAAATGTAAAATTCTTGCACAAAGCTTTGCTTCAGCATACTTGAACTGTATTAGTAAAGTGATGTTGCTCTGTCAGTGTTTGCTCTTCAACACAAAATATTTCAAATAAAAAAAAAATCTTTCATCAGAAGACACAGATGCTGATTGAATTACTTTAAAACATGCCACGTCCCTTTCCAGCAGCATATCCACAACCTGTTGTAAAGTATTCAGGAGAAGGAAAAAGATGTAAACAGCAGCACTAGTATTACTGTAAATACACTGTGTGGTATACAAAAACTAATTGACACTTTACTTGAACATATGATGAAGTCTCTCTCTCTCTCTCTCTCTCTGTGTGTGTGTGTGTGTGTGTGTGTGAACGTGGTGACACTCAAAGAGTTGAGGTTGGAAACTGTGGTTTCTTAAGTTCATCTAGTTTGTCGCACATTGCAAAGAAATGTTTGAATGGGCTGTCTCAAGTAGATCCCCATCAAAGAATCTTTCATGTTTCATGTCTTTCAGTCTTTCAATCTATCTGTTATTCACTTATTAAATTCATCCAAATGAAGCTGATTAAATATGGCTGAGAAATATCCACAAACACTAAGAGAGAAAGAACAGAAAAATACAGAAATTAACATTAAGATGATAACGTTACTTTACATTTAAAACCACATTAAGTCAAAGTGGTGTAACTAACCATCAGCATGTCATAACAATGGGACATTGCTACACTGCTGGCAGATGGGGATTTAGTCTCACTGAAAGTCAGTAGTCCAGTCAGCTAAGTTTGCCAACTTAGACAAGTTTATTTATTTTGATGAACATGCTTTCCATGTTTAACACACAGAACCTAATTGCCATAACCCACACATTTCAGTTGATTTTGAATGGGTCCACATGTAGAATAGTATGACTTGATGGTCAAGGAAGATGGTAGAGAGACAGACTTGATTTGAATATTCTATGTCCTGTGCTCTCCATTACCCAAAATACTAACTTATTAAAAACATTAATGGCAAAGTAGATGGATGGCACATGTTTTGCATGTTTTGACAGTAGGGCCTTACCTCTCCTCCTCAGGAACAAAAATAAATCCAGCTGCCTACATGGGTTGTTCAACTCACACCTACATTGCTTCAGCCAGAACCATAACAACACAGGTTGACCCACATAGGAAATCAAGAAACATCCTCAGACTCATTAACAGCTCATTTACATTGCTAAATGCCTCTATAAAGGTAAGACAAGACCTTAATTTAGAATGCATTAAATAAACCAACAGGAAAAATCAAAACCCTCCACTTGGTTTGGCCCAGTGATGTCGACCATGAGATCACCAATATCATAAAAGTCAGGAAATGCTGAGCAGCCAACTCCTGAAGCAATAGTCTCATAACTGAAGGTAACTGAAACTAACTTATGGATACATATTTGCTTTTGCCTGCTCATGTGCTTTGATGTGAACTGTAGCTTACTGCTAACACAAAGAAAGCTGAGATACTAAGTCATGCACTGTTACAATAGCAATGGTAATTTAAAGCAACATGAACATATACAGAAAATAATATGTGTCAGATGTAAGAAACAAGAGGTGAGTGTCACAGTCACTGTCAGTGAGAGCAAAAAGTAGCCTATTTGTGACATCTACTGGTTATTATAATGCACAGCATATAATACAGAAGATTGTTTTGGTCCTGACTAAATTCTGTTGCACAGTAATTGGCCATCCAGTGCTTAGTTTTCTGCTTCTGCAAAGAGGTTCCAAATATTTTCTTGACAAATCTATTTAAACGGTAGTACACAACTTCTGTATAAACACCATTGCAAGAGTTAGACTGCATTGGATTTGTTGTAATGATGTGTGTTTCCAGACTTAATTGTACAAATCAGTTGGATTAAATCTTTGAAAGCAGTTTGCTGAAGTTTGACTGAAATGCTCATTCTTGGTCTGGATGAAAACTAGACTAAAATGTTGACCTTTTTTTTCTACTAAAAATTGACTAAAAATTAAAAAGGGTGACACTGAATATAACACTCTGTAAAGCCAGGCTGTAGATTCTGGTGATAATTCTCTGTAGGTTCATCACACATTTAGATTTTTACTCATCTTTACAGCATGTGTCATATGGTCTCTGTACGGAACAACAGAGGTCATATCTGTGGAGGATTTCTTGTCAGAGAGGATTTTGTGGTCACTGCTGCACACTGTAACAGAGAGTGAGTTACTTTCAATTAATGTAATTAAGGAATCAATCTGTAAGAAATTTGTTAAGTATTTTAAATTGTTAAATAATTGTTAAATAAACCAACTTTACAGTTTTACAGTTACACACAGCTTGATTTTGTCACAGGTGATGGCCATATGAATTCTACTGAACTTGACTATCCACCCATATGTCATCATAATCATCATCATAATTTTAGTAATTTGCTATATATCCATGAGGTTCAAATGACATATTTGGTGCCAGAGTGGTGGCCAGGGTGACCAGTCCTATTCCCTGGTAACTGATTGGCCTCCCTATGTGCACTGTCTTTAACCCGTCTGACTGACTGGAGAAATAGTCCCACTCACCTGGTAGTAGCAACAATGTACACTACCTACAAGCTTGTCTGTGCCTCACCTCTGCTGGCTAACAGAGGTTCAGTCTCTACAGCATGTGTCAGGTAGGCATGTGTCAGGTAGGTGACACAAAGACTTAATCAAGTTTAAATCAAGTTTAAATGATCAAATCATTAAACCCTGCCTAGACAAACTAGGATCAGAGCTGGGGTTTATGAACTGCTGTAACAAATAGCCTACATCTACCAATGCACTTCGTAGCCACAACACAACATAGATATCAGCTGGCAGATATCACAGGCAGCCATTTAGTTCACACAAATCTCCTGCTATTAATGTTTTGTGATGTGTATTATTAATCTTACTGTGGGTATTCAGAGCTACAACAAGACAAATAACCTAAATAAATCAATAGACAAAAACATTATAGATGTTTATGCACATTCTTCTCTGACCTGGAGAATACTGGTTTCCACTCATTACTCTGAAAGACTTTTACTCTTCTGATATTTTTTTGACATTTGTGAATGTTTTAATTCAATATTTCATGAAATGAAGGAAGAAAAATTGGTTAACAGGCTGTGTTAAATTGTTACATTCTCATATACTAATCTGCTGAGGCAACAGAACAATAGTTTTAGGATGCCACAATTAATCAATATATCACAAGCCACAATTTTCCATTGCAGACAGGATGTGGCCATAGAGGTCAGTGCAAAACAGACTGAGAAGCAAGCATATAAAAGGGTGGACTTGATATGCCGGGGTGAGCTAGGTTGAGCAGACTGTTGCCACAATGCTGCACAGCTTTCTGCTTTTTTATGTGCTCGGACAACAGGGTAAGTTGCACAATCTGACAACTTTTGTCAAGCTGGAAAATAGGACATGAACTCATCTTAGTCTCTTTTGATTTTCCTCTTATGTTTTTAGCACTTGGGAGTGAAATCATAAATGGGAATGAAGCCCCTGAGAACACACTGCTGTACATGGCATCCCTGCAGGTAAATGGCAGTCATAATTGTGGAGGATTCCTCGTCAGGAAAGACTTTGTAATGACTGCTGCGCACTGTGATGGGTGAGTTACAGTTCCTCTTCTAGCATTCGTTTTTTTTTTTTTTTTTTTTTTTTTAAATGTGATTAGAAAAAGAAAATGAATCTAAAAATGATCTACTGACAATCTCTCAATAATAACTTATTCAGGGATAGGGTTGTTCTTGGCACCCACAATCTCCACAAGTCTGGTAAAACAGTGAGACACATTGTAAAGAGGTACAGATACCCAGGTTATGACGGTGTAGGAAATGGGAAGGACATCATGCTCCTCAAAGTGAGTAAATATTCATTCAACCCAGTTGATCAAATACTAATTATTTGTCTCTAAGCTAAAAGGTCCCTATCTGCAACACTACAAATAACTACTCTTCATTTAAATAATTCATCAGCTTCAGCTCAAAGCAAGTGTTTAACTAAAGTCTGATGGAGATAAGACAGGGTTCTGAGAAATTAATTTATGCCCTGTGATTTTGTGTGTCTCCAGCTGTCTAGAAAAGTACAACTGGGCAACAGTATGCGACTTGCCAAACTTCCCAGGTCTGCAATAAACATAAAGGACAATGAGCAGTGCCGTGTAGCTGGATGGGGTTACACTAGAACCAATGGTAATGTTGTTGATGACCTGAGAGTGGTTGATGTGTCCATCATTAACCCACAAGTCTGTAAGAGGAAATGGCCTAGACTTCCTGCCAATGTCATCTGTGCAGGTGGATATGGCACAAACAAAGGATTCTGTCAGGTATGTTTTCTGTACATCAAATGGTTATAGAAGTGGTACAAACATCTGAAATGAAATCATAAATAAATGAAGGTTTTTCCTCTTCACAGGGTGATTCTGGTGGGCCTCTGGTGTGCAATGGGATAGCTGTTGGTGTTGTGTCTTTCAACAAGTACAGGAACTGCAACTACCCAGATGTACCCAACGTCTATACAGACATATCAAAATACCTTACCTGGATCAAGCAGACACTGAATAAGAATTGAAAATGTAAAATTCTTGCACAAAGCTTTGCTTCAGCATACCGGAACTGTTTTAGAAAAGTGATGTTGCTCTGTCACTAACAAATGTTGCAAATAAAAAATAAATTCCTTTATCAGAAGACATGAATGCTGTTTAAATTTATGCAAAAAATACAATGGTCCCTTTCCAGCAGAATATCCACAACATTTCTTAGGGTAAATTTCATACAGTATGTAGTGGAGCACTAGAAAATAGCACAGTTTATGTTAAATTTTCATAAATGTAGCTTTAGTTCAGAGCAGTGGATTAGTGAGAACTCCCTCAGGTTAGGAGGTAAAGCAGGGGTGTTGAAAACACTGATAAAAAAGAAATACATATGAATTATTCTAACCAACAGCATCATCAAATCCCTAAAATGTTATCAGTACAAATCTTCTTGTTTTGCCTCAGCATGCAGTGTGTATTGTGTATTGTAGTGTTTCAGACTATTCTGTCTGTGACTGGAGCTGAAAATAAAAAATGCATTTCAAATACCATGTTTATGTTCTTTCTTAAACAACCTCATTAGAAGACACAAATAATATTTCACAGGTAGGATTACTTGTCATTTCCTTTGATGGAAAACAGATACACTCGTGTTGCTGCTTATCATGGACATGTAATCACAGCAGAGGGCAAATGCCTCTCCACTAACATATTCAGGCAGTTCAATCAATGCCAAAACCAACCACTAAGAAACAACTGATGAGTTTCCTAGGAATGACATCATACTGCATACACATACTATTAAGAAAAAGAGGCACACCTCTCGTCCATGATTCATGGTAAAAAAATCTCAGTGGACATGACAAACTGACTTGGACTGACAAAACTGATGACAAAGCCTTTCACTGACTTAAAGACCTCCTTGCAGAAAAGAGGAACATCCTCAGACTCGTTAAAAGCTCATTTACATTACTAAACGACTCTATAAGGGAAAGACCGTACTTTAGAATGCATTAAACAAACCAAAAGAAAAAAGAAAACCCTCCACTTGGTTTGGCCCAGTGATGTTGACCATGACATCAAAGGATCTGATACTTATGTCAATGTGATATTTCAGTTTTTCTTTATTAACAAATTAGCCAAATAAATAAATAAATCACAAAATTTTGATTTCACTTGTTGTTATGCAGTATTGTGTGATTGACAGAGGGAAAATGAATTTTAGCCTGAGGCTGCAGCATGACAAAATGTGAAAAACTGAATGCACTGTATTGACGTAGTATAAGGGTTTTTGATATATAAAATAATCACACTACAACATGCTTGAGCATTTGCCGGAGACTGTCAGTGACAGAGTTTTAATGCATTAATAACTGGGCTGGAATATATGAGAATTTTGATGACTGCATAGGAGAAATATGTTAATTCAGAATACAACACATTATCCCACCATCACAAGTGTGACTGACCATAAAATACACTTTTAACCTGCCTTTCCATGAAAAAATAAAAAAGATTGATTTTAAATTCTTAGGGTTACTATTGACATGTGATTTGGATACTTGGATATTTACATATCTAGGAAAAATGCTGGATTTAATGGGTTAAACACAAGCTCTATTCTGGTTACTGCCAGACTCAATAATAATATTTCTTGCTGCTGATCAAAGGGATTTAAGTAGTTAACTAATTTTTGTCACATAATCAAAATCAAGAGAACTAAAAGACAGAAAAACAGTTTTTAGTTATTTGTCTTTAGCTGTGTCTCCAGCTGTTTAGAAAAGTTCAAAGAACTGAACTGAGGGGAGCCTGAATTTACATTCCAAATTCTGCACTCTTTAAGCTGTAAATATAATTACTCAGTTACAATTTCCTCTAATGATGACACTTCACTGAGCCATAGTTTTACAATTACCAGAGATGTTAGCTGTTGAAGGAGAGACAAACCACAAAAAGAATCCTGAATAGAATAGTCTGTAACACCAACCTACTGTCTGCTGAACCAGGAAACATATTTAGTTGCACTGATGGAGTATGCACTTTTAAAACTTTGTAAAGTCAGATATGACTGCTTATGATTCTACACATGTAGTTTTTATAGTTTTTATGCACCAGTGACCATCAAAAGTGAAGTCATAACTCTCTCCAAAATCATTTAGATAGGAGCCTGGTCTTGTTAGTCAGGGAATAACTGCCTGAGGGCATTGCCAAGATGGCTGCCGAGTGGCAAGACTTGCCTAGAGGGACTTTGCTATTACTTACAGGACAAAAGTTGTGTCTTTTTTCAGCACTTTATAACCATTTGATTACGAATAAAAACAGCCACAAGCATTACAACTTTAACAGGCCACACATGTTCCAAAGGAGTCACTTTCTGGCAGACAATAGCTGTTTGGCACAACCCCGGCAGTGACCTTCCATTTTTAATCACAGCACCTGCTGCATTGTTCAATCAAGCTGTGGGTGTTACACTGTTGTACATTTTTCAGAGACATTAATGTTGTCTCTGAACACCCTTCTGCTGTCATTGCAACGCCTCATTCTGCCTGGCTGTTGTACGTGTTGAGAACCGGTTGTTAAGGCAAATTATGTGTAAAGAGCCAAAGTCATGACATCACATCCGAGCTAGTTCCTATTCCACTTGCTTCGGTAACTCAGGGCAAACCCTGACTCAGCATTTCTTCATTAGACCTTCTGAAACACAACAAACAGCACTACAACAAAGTTACAATTACTTTGGGGTGGCATTTTTCCATGACTACAATGAGACGATGGCGAGACAACACAGATGTCATCAAACACTACTTGGGACTATATCACTGAGCAATATCGTCAACAAAAAATACAAGAATAAAATGCTATACTTTATATTGCTATACTTTTGTTGAGGAAAAAGAGGAGGAATCTAAATGCCCTTCCTTTGATGGCCGGGCTGCACATCTGTTTTCCTGCACACTTGAATCATCTTTCTGGTGATTCTACTAGCCGGCAGCACAACCATGAATGCACTGCCAACAGTGCTAAACTGGACCTGACTATGCACTTGAATGGCTGATGTTATCAGATAACATACAATGAGGAAAGAACATGATGGAAACAAGATGGTTTGACATTTGGCCCCACTTCAAATATAAAAGAAAAGTGAGGCCTTCACTGGTGTTCTACCCCACCTCTTAATAGGCTACCTTCATACTTTAATGTCACAGATATAGAAACCATCAACAATATACAGAAACGCAGTTTACCAGAGCTTTGCATCACAGACAGGCATGTAATGTAACCAGAATAAATGCCATTACTAAAGCAATGCTATAACCCCAATTAACACAATTCAATAGGTCTCCAAACACTGCAGCCGCAGCTGAGCCACACACATCATCTCCAACAGAAGCATCAATATTAACTAGAAAATGACAAAGACGTAAACAATAAAATATGGATCAAATGCATTTTACTCACCGAAACTGCTGATTATTTGTAGACATTTGCGGACATCCTTAAGCGAGTTAGAACTTATCCGAGAAGTACAGTTGGGCAGACTCGACTTTCAGCGTTAGCCTCCATCGCGATAGAAAAGGACTCACTGTTGGAACTGAGACGCACATGTCTCTGAAACAGTCTTTGAACTCTACTCCTTCCTTCAGCCATTGTGGGTTGAGAAAACAGCTATTAAATCTATACTAAAATGTTTTAGCTTGCGCGAGTAGCTTTACATGCGGTTTTCCGGCTCTGACCTGGACGCTCTCTGAGCATCCAATCAAATCACATGTTAGCGTAGGTATGCTAGAGCTGATCTCACCAACTCGAAATCTGATTGGTTAAAGGATCCACGAGGCAACAGTTTCATTGCCATTTATTTTAATTTACCGGAGCATGCACTGTTGATTCTGAAGGCCCCAAGGCAGATGTGTTTTAACTTGGCATCACAGGGCTGAAATCTGATTGGATAAAAGCTCTAACATAAACAGCTTATATTGGAAGCAGCGCGACCAGGAGGAAAGCTATGAGATGAAAAGAATAGACTATTGGGAATTGAATACATATTGTAATGAGGGAATAAGGCGGAGGGTCTCTTCCCCCTGGTGGATGCTATGGGGAATGGTTCCTGCTTCCCGGCAGGGACTGAATACTGATGACAGATGACTACCATGTGTGGAGAGAGGTGGCAGGTGAAGGCAGAGAAGAAGTGACCGCCAGCGTGGTGTGTGAGAGAGACGTACCTGTTATCGTCCGGCTCTGTGTCGGCAGCACTGGGACGGGAGGGTGCTGCTCCAACTTTTAATGTTGCCGGCAGCGAAGATAGTTGAGTAGGGGAGCCGTTCCTGTGTCAGGAGGGGAGGCTGGGTGCCTCCGTTAGGTAGCGAGAGACCGGGGAGTAGTTGTGCTGTGGCCGGTGCTCACGGGGCTATTGACATCAATCCTGCACTCTTCACCTCACACCATCCTTAGCGAGTCAAGTAAACTTTAACGAACTTTAAAATAATTTAATGCTTAGTGTTATATGTTGTCTTGTTGAGATTGTTTTTGTCCTATGTTGTTATGTAAGTTAGGCTATTTTTAAAAGTAGATTTTAGTGACGGGCTCCCTTTCGAGAACGCTGGTTGTCAAGGGGCCCTCTACTGCCCTCAAGTGTTTGAAATGGTCTTGACCTGTGTATGGTTTGGACTGCTCTTATTGCATGCTGTATTTCACTAGTGTGCGGTTTTACTGCGGTGTTTTACTTGCCTGCAGTGTTCTTCCTCAGGTGTGTGAACGTTATTCTAACCCACATGTGTGCTGTGTTGTAGGGTACAAGGGCGGCCGCTTGTATCCTCCATGCTGACCTTTATGGTGCTGCTCTTATCAGGGTGAACACTTTTAATGAACTGGTTGTCAATAAAAGCAATTCTATTTGTATGGTACGCTTTTGTCTTGTGGTGTATATTCTCTTACCTCTGACACCGGACCAAAAAAAGTATAAATGGAGATCTTGAATTAAAGTACATTACAATGTACTATTAATAGAAGAGGCTATATTAAAATCTAACTCAGTGATTGTGACAATGTTTGGGCCAGCACTGAAGGCCTCGCTGGCCCTGACAGCCCACCACTGGTCAGGAGAGAAGCAGCTACAAAACCACAAACATGAGGAGACACCTTGAGACACACCACACAGAAACTGAGGTAACTTAACATTAAGATGATAACGTTACTTTACATTTAAAACCACATTAAGTCAACTCCCAGAGAAAGTGGTGTAACTAACCATCAGCATGTCATAACAATGGGACATTGCTACACTGCTGGCAGATGGGGATTTAGTCTCACTGAAAGTCAGTAGTCCAGTCAGCTAAGTTTGCCAACTTAGACAAGTTTATTTATTTTGATGAACATGCTTTCCATGTTTAACACACAGAACCTAATTGCCATAACCACACATTTCAGTTGATTTTGAATGGGTCCACATGTAGAATAGTATGACTTGATGGTCAAGGAAGATGGTAGAGAGACAGACTTGATTTGAATATTCTATGTCCTGTGTTCTCCATTACCCAAACTACTAACTTACTAAAAACATTAATGGCAAAGTAGATGGATGGCACATGTTTTGCATGTTTTGACAGTAGGGCCTTACCTCACCAATATCATAAAAGTCAGGAAATGCTGAGCAGCCAACTCCTGAAGCAATAGTCTCATAACTGAAGGTAACTGAAACTAACTTATGGATACATATTTGCTTTTACCTGCTCATGTGCTTTGATGTGAACTGTAGCTTACTGCTAACACAAAGAAAGCTGAGATACAAAGTCATGCACTGTTACAATAGCAATGGTAATTTAAAGCAACATGAACATATACAGAAAATAATATGTGTCAGATGTAAGAAACAAGAGGTGAGTGTCACAGTCACTGTCAGTGAGAGCAAAAAGTAGCCTATTTGTGACATCTACTGGTTATTATAATGCACAGCATATAATACAGAAGATTGTTTTGGTCCTGACTAAATTCTGTTGCACAGTAATTGGCCATCCAGTGCTTAGTTTTCTGCTTCTGCAAAGAGGTTCCAAATATTTTCTTGACAAATCTATTTAAACGGTAGTACACAACTTCTTTATAAACACCATTGCAAGACTGCATTGGATTTGTTGTAATGATGTGTGTTTCCAGACTTAATTGTACAAATCAGTTGGATTAAATCTTTGAAAGCAGTTTGCTGAAGTTTGACTGAAATACTCATTCTTGGTCTGGATGAAAACTAGACTAAAATGTTGACCTTTTTTCTACTAAAAATTGACTAAAAATTAAAAAGGGTGACACTGAATATAACACTCTGTAAAGCCAGGCTGTAGATTCTGGTGATAATTCTCTGTAGGTTCATCACTGTGAGTGACCCCTTTCACTCATTATTTTCTCATTGTCATTTCATACATTGTTATTATAAAATTTTGATTGTAGCTGCTTTAACCAAATGTAATTTTCTTACAATATGATCAGAAATGTTTACAGTTATTTATCTTTTTTCTTTATTTCTTTAAATTACTTAATTAGTTTTGTGAATTTAAATGGTCTGTGTCACTCAAAACTGAAGAAGGAACTGGCATCTATGGTTCTTCTGGTTTGTCAAACAATTCTAAGAAAGGTTTAAGGTTTAATCAAATAGTGTACATCAGTGTCAAACAGTAAAAATAGTTTTTTCAAATTTGCTTATTGTGAACTATAAACAATGAGGAGAAGTAGGTCTAAAATGGCCCAGAGTGAACATAATCAAGAGACTGAAAGATGCGGAAAATCATCATACTAGCATTGTACACAGATGTGGTTATAAATCGAGATAATAATCATAAGTGCCAAAAAGCAAAAGGAAACTGCTGTATGAAAGGGTTGACTCAATATCCCCAAGAAGACAAGTTCGTTGTCTGTCTGGCATCATGCATGTTCTGTACAAAATTCTGTTTTTTCATCTTCTGACATGTCTCGGACGAAGCGGACAGAATTTGAATATTACTCTCCAACCAACCAGTTCATGTGACAATAATTTCATTTAGATTTTTACTCATCTTTACAGCATGTGTGATTCATGGGAAAATAGCTCCAAGAGAACTCAATGCTGTACATGGTCTCTGTACAGAACAACAGAGGTCATATCTGTGGAGGATTTTTTGTCAGAGAGGATTTTATGGTCACTGCTGCACACTGTAACAGAGAGTGAGTTACTTTCAATTAATGTAATTAAGGAATCAATCTGTAAGAAATTTGTTAAAATTGTTAAATAAACTAACTAACTTCTTTCTTTACAAAGACGTTAGTTAGTTTATATATAATGGAAAACATAAATATTGAGAGGAGATACAAACACCCCACATTTTATGTCTGAAGGAACTGGTAATAACTCATGCTGCTCAAAGTAAGTACATATTCTCAGATGACATCTTGACAACCTAAGCAATAACCAAAAATGTCCCCATAATATACACTGCATCATGGTTTTATTAAGGAGATTTAACAAAACACAATATACAAATATCAGTATAACAATCACTGTCTTTAACTTGAAGTCTGGTAAATGAAAAGATGTTATGAAATTAGACTTTGCCCGTTTTAAATTTTTGATTTTGTGTCTCCAGCTGTCTAAAAAAGAGTGCTCAAACAATTCATCTTCCCAGTTCTGAGATGCACATTAATGACAATGAGCAGTGCCATGTAGCTGGATGGGGTTACACTAGAACCAATGGTAATGTTGTTGATGACCTGAGAGTGGTTGATGTGTCCCATCATTAACCCACAAGTCTGTAAGAGGGAATGGCCTAGACTTCCTGCCAATGTCATCTGTGCAGGTGGATATGGCACAAACAAAGGATTCTGTCAGGTATGTTTTCTGTTCTTTCATAAAAAATGTCACCCAGTTTTATCAATAGAAGTGATATAAACATCTGAAATGAAATCATAAATGAATGTTTTTCCTCTTCACAGGGTGATTCTGGTGGGCCTCTGGTGTGCAGTGGGATAGCTGTTGGTGTTGTGTCTTTCAACAAGTACAGGAACTGGCAACTACCCAGATGTACCCAACGTCTATACAGACATCTCCAAATACCTTGGTGTGGATCAACCAGCGTCAGTGATCATCTTGATCATCCACCACACCACTCAAAATCACACAATATCCCATGGTTTGTGTCATAGAATGATAAACCTTCCTCTCTTAATCAGTCTTCTCACACTTTACTGTCCCCTACATATAAAAGACCTGATGTATGAGAGCGCATTTATTCTGTAATACTGAAATAAAAAGTAATTAAAAGAAGAAGTGGTGAAGTTGTCAGAATTTCATTAAAAATACTACTAGTGGGTGATGATTTTTCCCCTTTACTCTCCACAGTACTCCACCTTGAGGAATAATAGAACTATTACAATTAATAGGAAAACCTTCAATCAAAACTGGTATGAAACAAAACAAAAGATCTTTCTTACTGATTGGACAGATGGCCATGACGGTTTTCTTGCACTTGAACATCTTTAATGAAAAGTGTGATATAAAATGCTTGTACAGGAATCCAGCCGAATATATGAAACAATACCACTGATGCACCTGATACAGAACACTCACCCATTAAAGTAAACGTATAGTTCCTGCAGATTTACAAACTGATCATGAGTGATAAGAAGTGTGATTACAGATTTATGGAGAAATTTCAAAAATGTGAATCTTTTCCTGATAACACAAAAATCTGAGTACATGACAACAGTATAACAATTAGGGATAAATATTTAAAATAGCCAATTTCTTCCAAGGTTAAAGAATCAAAGTTTAAAATCATCACTAGATTAAATCCAGCCACATAAAGTATAAACAGAGGATTATGAATTGAGTCCGACAGCTGTTGTTTCTGTTTTTAAGAGCTTGAAACTATTAGAGATATTTTGTGTTTATGTTTCATGGATAATCTCTTTAAAGAAATATCTGATATGGTTAATAGTTACCTATATGGGGAGATGTTCATTGTGATGTTTTTCCTGCTTAAAATTGGACACTTTAACAATATCAATAAACATTTTCATTATTTTTTTATTTTTTATTTTTTTTACTGAAGGCAACATTGTACCATAATTGACTAATTGAAATATTTGATATTCTAATGCAGAAAAATAAATAAATATTAAATAAACCTCATGCAAAGTGCAGTAAACAGAAAAAACCTAAATCAGATCAGTATTTCCTACGACCCCCAGAACATCTGTTGCAGGATTCCTTATTCTTCTTGGCTCTGAGGATAGTTCTTGATCAGACACCTCCCTGATGATACTGATGAAGGAGAAGAGTAAAAACATCTATGGTGCCTCGAACTTTTGCACAGTACTGCTGGATTGTCATTATGACCTCATCTTCCTCATCATTATACAGTGATATATACACTGTATATGACATCTAATCCCACTCATAAGATGGCAGTGCCCCCTGTGCTTTATACCTCTTTGAAGAACATGCAGATTAATCTCCTAATATTTAGCAATATAATATGTAAATTACATATTCTTATAAATGCATTACAAAATCTTATTCATGGCAAATTCATTAGATAATTCAAACTCTTTTCCTTACAAATAAAATATACTTCTATACTGTATGCTAATTTGCACCCTGTTTGTATTTCAACCTATGCCTAGTATGGCCTTATGTGATTCTATTACAATACAGTGTTGCCTCTAGGCAACATGCAGTTTTTTGTAATTTCCAAAGAAACATTTTATATCTCATGTAAAGTTTTTGAAAATACTTCTTTATTTACAAATTAAGTTGACTCATGTTTTTGTGGGTAATTATCTGGATGAAAACAACAAAAATGAAAAATTCACAATTCACTAGAGTAAATGGGGCTGTGTGACAAGGAAAGAAAATGGACCCCTGTGGGTCACCTGACCACCTTTTCTCAGTTTAATTGGTTAGTATTTCAGTTCCCCTCCATTAAGATAGCAATGACCAATTAAATAGATGTCTCATTTTATTCTTAAAAGCTAGAACTGTACCATAGACGGTTAATTTAGAAATGAATTCAATTATTATTTTTCATTTTTATGGATACTAGCTCATGCACATCAGCCAGCCCTACCTGTATCAAGTTGTGTCTCAGTTTTTAGCATTTAGTCCACATGTTTCTGTGCATCACAGTGATACAGCTTGATTTTGCCATTTTGTGATGGCCATATGAATT
>NW_026116428.1:0-32163 GCF_001640805.2 Lates calcarifer
TCTTCCCCCCCCCTCAAACACAAACACAACACACACACACACACACACACACACACAGAGACCCCCTTCCAAAAACCCATCAAAGAGTAATACAATGGCTCCATCTGTAGGATAAAGTAGAGAGTCGCAACAGGAAGTTACCCCAAAATCTGAGGTTTCAAACAGGAAGTTGGGTTTCCGAACTTTGACGGGCCAGAACCGGCACACGCTTCGACCCAAACTCACAATTTTCGGAGCCTTCTTCCAAAAATTGTCAAGGAGGGGCTGACAACATTTGAAGTGAATCTGGTCACCCGTCTAGAAACTGGACATCACACTATAAAATATGTCATTTCCTGCTATAAATAGGTGGGCTACAACAATTGTATGAATATTGACATATGGATGTGTGCAGATAGGTACCATTAACAATCCTGTAAAGTTTGATGCAGTTTGGACAAAGTATGGCCGAAATATAGCAAAAATAAAGCAACTTCCTGTTTCGTGGCGAGTAATCGAACTTTGAGGGGCCATAACTTCCACGCCCTTCAATGAAAAGTCCGAAACTTTTGCAATTTAACTTCGTCTATGTCTAAGAACAAATTATCAAATTTTGAAGTCAATCGGATAATGCGTCTAGGACTAGTTCGCGTTCAAGCGACCCCTGGAAATGGCCAAAAACACACAATTTTTTCACCTTCCGGTCAAAATAAAAATACTTTCTGTTGGGTTTAGAATATGGCTCCAAGAGACTTTTTGGTGCGTCATGGGATGTTACATATGTGTGCAGATTTTCAGATTTTTAGGCGCAACGGGCTTGAGGGGCTGTTCCGTTTAAAAATGTAGGTGGCGCTACCGAGGCATTTTGCCACACCCATGCTCAAGACCCCTAAATTATTAAATTTTTCGCCGTGCCTGACGCGTCTGCAAATTTTGGTAAGTTTTCACGCATGTTAAGGCCCTCAAAAAGGCGATCAAAGAGGCGGAAAAAGAAGATAAAAAAAGAATAATAATAATAATAAAAATTAAGGCGAGCAGCGTTGAACGGGCCCTCGCACCCGGCGCCCGTCGAGCGGCGACCGCGGGACCCGGCAACCGCGGGGTCAACGCAGGTCGCAGGGCACACGCTGGCGTAACAGTTCACACTTCGAGATGTAAAAATTTTAAATAAAAGCTTTTATGCTAATTATTTTCTGTGATAATATTTTTCAGAGCTCATCATCTGTGACAGCTCTTGGCTCTCCTGACTGTAACCTCTCTGTGGCAGCTTCTCACAGACTCAATCAACTCCTCTTCCCCTCCCCCCTCAAACACACACACAAACACACACACACACACACAGATACCCCCTCCCAAAAGGAGATAAAACTCAGTTTTAACTTGAGTTTACAAGCTTTGAGCTTTGAGCAAAAGCATTTTTTTAAGTTCTGTTATTGGGTGCATATATAAATCATTTATGCTTAAACAAGGCTTATAATGAAGTTATTTGAACAGTGAATATCTCATCTGCCTAAAGTCAGGGCGAAGCCACTAACCAGCTGTAGGATGGGTATCATTAGGATTTTATCTTTATCCATACAGACCCCTATCAGTCCAGCTCAGACTGTTACTGGTTTAAGAGAGTGAAGTTTATAGCAATTTGCAAAATTTGGAGATTAGTGACAAACTAACCAGTTAGACTACATACAGACAAGCTTTCATTTTAGCTGTTAGTAACAGTTTGCCATGAGCTTAACCAGCTTCTGTTAAACATGTCATGAGACTGTGGACAACGTTTGAGCCAGCTTTTGACATCTGCAGATATGAGTTTCTGAAGAGGGGCCTGCTGAGGTTAGATGTGCTGAATAATATCCATTTTCATATCAGAAAAAACACTGCATTAAACATTTCTTAGCTCACTGAGCTGAGGTCAACAGGTAATATAACCAACCTGTGAGGTGGCTCACCCCCGTAAGATAAACACATAAATGATCCCTGATAGAACCGATAATTAAAGGCACATCAGTGACAGGGAATGCTATTAAAACTAAACTATAAACTGGTGATTAACTGCAAAAGAAGATTTTTATTGATACATTTCAGGTAGAATTTAGTTTTCAATAAGGAAAATGCTGTAAGAAACCTGAATTTGTTGCAACAAATTTAAAATAAAAGCTTTTATGCTAATTATTTTCTGTGATAATATTTTTCAGAGCTCATCATCTGTGACAGCTCATGGCTCTCCTGACTGTATCCTCCCCTGTGTTAGCTTCTCACAGACTCAATCAACTCCTCTTCCCCTCCCCCCTCCAAACACCACACACACAGACACACCACACAGGCAGAGACCCCCTTCCAAAAACCCATCAAAGAGTAATACAATGGCTCCATCTGTAGGATAAAGTAGAGAGTCGCAACAGGAAGTTACCCCAAAATCTGAAGGTTTCAAACAGGAAGTTGGGTTTCCGAACTTTGACGGCCGCAGAACCGGCACCACGCTTCGACCAAAACTCACAATTTTCGGGAGCGACTTCTTCCAAAAATTGTCAAGGAGGGGCTGACAACATTTGAAGTGAATCTGGTCACCCGTCTAGAAAACTGGACATCACACTATAAAATATGTCATTTCCTGCTATAAATAGGTGGCGCTACAACAATTGTATGAATATTGACATATGGATGTGTGCAGATAGGTACCATTAACAATCCTGTAAAGTTTGATGGCAGTTTGGACAAAGTATGGCCGAAATATAGCAAAAATAAAGCAACTTCCTGTTTCGTGGCGAGTAATCGAACTTTGAGGGGGCCATAACTTCCACGCCCTTCAACAAAAACTCAAAATCTGCCGCAATTTAACATCGTCTATGTCTTAAGAACATACTATTAAGTTTTGAAGTCAATCGGATAATGCGTCTAGGACTAGTTCGCGTTCAAGCGACCCCTGGAAATGGCCAAAAACACACAATTTTTTCACCTTCCGGTCAAAAATAAAAATACTTTCTGTTGGGTTTAGAATATGGCTCCAAGAGACTTTTTTGGTGCGTCATGGGATGTTACATATGTGTGCAGATTTTCAGATTTTTAGGCGCAACGGGCTTGAGGGGCTGTTCCGTTTAAAAATGTAGGTGGCGCTACCGAGGGCATTTTACCACGCCCATGCTCAAGACCCCTAAATTATTAAATTTTTCGCCGTGCCTGACGCGTCTGCAAATTTTGGTAAGTTTTCACGCATGTTAAGGCCCTCAAAAGCCGATCTAAGAGGCGGAAAAAGAAGAAAAAAAATAATAATAATAATAATAATAATAATAATAATAAACAGACCGAAAACAAGAGGGTCCTTGCAACTCGTTGCATGGCCCGTTGGCCACGCAACTCGTTGCTCGGGCCCTAATAATAATAATAAAGAACGAAAACAAGAGGTCTTGCAACCGTTGCATGGCCGTGGCCCGCAACTCGTTGCCGGCCTAAAAACGAACGAAAACAAGAGGTCTTGCAACTCGGATGGCCGGGCCCGCAACTCGTGCTCGGGCCAATAATAATAATTAAAGCTGGAGCGCGGAACCCTCGCGGGGCAGCGGCGACCGGGGCCGGCAACCGCGGGTCAACGCAGGTCGCAGGGCACACGCTGGCGTAACAGTTCACACTTCCGAGATGTTAAAAATTTTAAATAAAAGCTTTTTATGCTAATTATTTTCTGTGATAATATTTTTCAGAGCTCATCATCTGTGACAGCTCTTGGCTCTCTTGACTGTAACCTCTCTGTGGCAGCTTCTCACAGACTCAATCAACTCCTCTTCCCCTCCCCCTCAAACACAAACACAAACACACCACACACACACACAAACACACAGAGAAATACCCCCTCCCAAAAGGAGATAAAACTCAGTTTTAACTTGAGTTTACAAGCTTTGAGCTTTGAGCAAAAGCATTTTTTTAAGTTCTGTTATTGGGTGCATATATAAATCATTTTGCTTAAACAAGGCTTATAATGAAGTTATTTGAACAGTGAATATCTCATCTGCCTAAAGTCAGGGCGAAGCCACTAACCAGCTGTAGGGATGGGTATCATTAGGATTTTATCTTTATCCATACAGACCCCTATCAGTCCAGCTCAGACTGTTACTGGTTTAAGAGAGTGAAGTTTATAGCAATTTGCAAAATTTGGAGATTAGTGACAAACTAACCAGTTAGACTACATACAGACAAGCTTTCATTTTAGCTGTTAGTAACAGTTTGCCATGAGCTTAACCAGCGTGCTGTGCTTCCTGTTAAACATGTCATGAGACTGTGGACAACGCTGAAAATATTACTTTACTAACTACTGGCCGAACAGGCGCTTTTACAAAGAAAAGGTAAAGGCCAGCAGCTTTTACTTTTCAATGCACTTGTCGTCAACTTGAGTGGCTTATATTCAGCTGGTTCACCTCGACGCTGGAGGACCTAGTGAACTTTTCCTGTCGCCGTACACTGAGTAAGACGAAAAAATCAGCTGACCCCGTGTGAAATTTCCTAACTGATCAAAACCAAACTGTAAAGACAGCATCAATCCACGCTCAGCTTTGGTCAAGGAGGAGACATATGGTAAGATTACATGAATTCATGTAATCTTCTTTGAGACTACAATTTCAGACTTAACTAAGTCATTCACTAGTGTCTTGGCAGCGTTTATGGGTTCTTTAGACAGGTCTCTAACTGGTTTTCTTTCCAGGGTCATTGAAATCTTTGGCTTCCTACCTCTGCCAGGCTTGTTCTGCACAGTGTGGCTCTCCTTGAATTTCTCGGTGACGCTTCTCATTTGAGTTCTTGACGCTTGGAAATGCTGTTATAACTTTGTATATCCTTCTCCTGCTTCCTAAGCATCGACAATTTCTTCAAGTCTACAGTGATTTCCTTAGTTTTTGGCATGATGCTTTCAAGTGACAGCTCAAATCTTAACTGAAGTTTTTTATAGTGTAAAGCAGCTCTTGGCTCTCCTGACTGTAACCTCTCTGTGGCAGCTTCTCACAGACTCAATCAACTCTCTTCCCCTCCCCCCTCACACACACACACACACACACAGACACACACACACAGAGACCCCTTCCAAAAACCCATCAAAGAGTAATACAATGGCTCCATCTGTAGGATAAAGTAGAGAGTCGCAACAGGAAGTTACCCCAAAATCTGAGGTTTCAAACAGGAAGTTGGGTTTCCGAACTTTGACGGGCCAGAACCGGCACACGCTTCGACCCAAAACTCACAATTTTCGGAGCCAGTCTTCCAAAAAATTCCTCAAGGAGGGGCTGACAACATTTGAAGTGAATCTGGTCACCCGTCTAGAAACTGGACATCACACTATAAAATATGTCATTTCCTGCTATAAATAGGTGGTGCTACAACAATTGTATGAATATTGACATATGGATGTGTGCAGATAGGTACCATTAACAATCCTGTAAAGTTTGATGCAGTTTGGACAAAGTATGGCCGAAATATAGCAAAATAAAGCAACTTCCTGTTTCGTGGCGAGTAATCGAACTTTGAGGGGCCATAACTTCCACGCCCTTCAACAAAAACTCAAAATCTGCCGCAATTTAACATCGTCTATGTCTTAAGAACATACTATTAAGTTTTGAAGTCAATCGGATAATGCGTCTAGGACTAGTTCGCGTTCAAGCGACCCCTGGAAATGGCCAAAAACACACAATTTTTTCACCTTCCGGTCAAAATAAAAATACTTTCTGTTGGGTTTAGAATATGGCTCCAAGAGACTTTTTGGTGCGTCATGGGATGTTACATATGTGTGCAGATTTTCAGATTTTTAGGCGCAACGGGCTTGAGGGGCTGTTCCGTTTAAAAATGTAGGTGGCGCTACCGAGGCCATTTTACCACACCCATGCTCAAGACCCCTAAATTATTAAATTTTTCGCCGTGCCTGACGCGTCTGCAAATTTTGGTAAGTTTTCACGCATGTTAAGGCCCTCAAAAAGCCGATCTAAGAGGCGGAAAAAGAAGAAAAAAAATAATAATAATAATAATTAAAGCTGGCAGCAGCGTTGAACGGGCCCTCGCACCCGGCGCCCGTCGGGGGAGCGGCGACCGCGGGACCCCGGCAACCGCGGGGTCAACGCAGGTCGCAGGGCACACGCTGGCGTAACAGTTCACACTTCCGAGATGTAAAAATTTTAAATAAAAGCTTTTACGCTAATTATTTTCTGTGATAATATTTTTCAGAGCTCATCATCTGTGACAGCTCTTGGCTCTCCTGACTGTAACCTCTCTGTGGCAGCTTCTCACAGACTCAATCAACTCCTCTTCCCCTCCCCCCTCAAACACAAACACAACACAACACACACACACAGATACCCCCTCCCAAAAGGAGATAAAACTCAGTTTTAACTTGAGTTTACAAGCTTTGAGCTTTGAGCAAAAGCATTTTTTTGCAAGTTCTGTTATTGGGTGCATATATAAATCATTTATGCTTAAACAAGGGTTATAATGAAGTTATTTGAACAGTGAATATCTCATCTGCCTAAAGTCAGGGCGAAGCCACTAACCAGCTGTAGGGATGGGTATCATTAGGATTTTATCTTTATCCATACAGACCCCTATCAGTCCAGCTCAGACTGTTACTGGTTTAAGAGAGTGAAGTTTATAGCAATTTGCAAAATTTGGAGATTAGTGACAAACTAACCAGTTAGACTACATACAGACAAGCTTTCATTTTAGCTGTTAGTAACAGTTTGCCATGAGCTTAACCAGCGTGCTGTGCTTCGTGTTAAACATGTCATGAGACTGTGGACAACGCTGAAAATATTACTTTACTAACTACTGGCCGAACAGGCGCTTTTACAAAGAAAAGGTAAAGGCCAGCAGCTTTTACTTTTCAATGCACTTGTCGTCAACTTGAGTGGCTTATATTCAGCTGGTTCACCTCGACGCCGGTGGATGTAGACGTGCACTTTTCCTGTCGCCGTACACTGTGTAACATGAAAATATCAGCCGACCCCTTGTGAAATTTCCTAACTGATCAAAACCAAACTGTAAAGACTTTGGGTCAAGGGGAGACATATGGTAAGATTACATGAATTCAAAATAACCTACAATTCCTTCAAATTAATTTGAAGCCAGTTTAATTTTTTGAGCCAGCTTTGACATCTGCAGATATGAGTTTCTGAAGAGGGGCCTGCTGAGGTTAGATGTGCTGAATAATATCCATTTTCATATCAGAAAAAACACTGCATTAAACATTGTCTTAGCTCACTGAGCTGAGGTCAACAGGTAATATAACCAACCTGTGAGGTGGCTCACCCCCGTAAGATAAACACATAAATGATCCCTGATAGAACCGATAATTAAAGGCACATCAGTGACAGGGAATGCTATTAAAACTAAACTATAAACTGGTGACATTAACTGCAAAAGAAGATTTTTATTGATACATTTCAGGTAGAATTTAGTTTTCAATAAGGAAAATGCTGTAAGAAACCTGAATTTGTTGCAACAAATTTAAAATAAAAGCTTTTATGCTAATTATTTTCTGTGATAATATTTTTCAGAGCTCATCATCTGTGACAGCTCTTGGCTCTCCTGACTGTAACCTCCCTGTGGCAGCTTCTCACAGACTCAATCAACTCCTCTTCCCCTCCCCCCTCAAACACACACACACAGACACACACACACACAGAGACCCCCTTCCAAAAACCCATCAAAGAGTAATACAATGGCTCCATCTGTAGGATAAAGTAGAGAGTCGCAACAGGAAGTTACCCCAAAATCTGAGGTTTCAAACAGGAAGTTGGGTTTCCGAACTTTGACGGGCCAGAACCGGCACACGCTTCGACCCAAACTCACAATTTTCGGAGGACTTCTTCCAAAAATTGTCAAGGAGGGGCTGACAACATTTGAAGTGAATCTGGTCACCCGTCTAGAAACTGGACATCACACTATAAAATATGTCATTTCCTGCTATAAATAGGTGGCGCTACAACAATTGTATGAATATTGACATATGGATGTGTGCAGATAGGTACCATTAACAATCCTGTAAAGTTTGATGCAGTTTGGACAAAGTATGGCCGAAATATAGCAAAAATAAAGCAACTTCCTGTTTCGTGGCGAGTAATCGAACTTTGAGGGGCCATAACTTCCACGCCCTTCAACAAAAACTCAAAATCTGCCGCAATTTAACATCGTCTATGTCTTAAGAACATACTATTAAGTTTTGAAGTCAATCGGATAATGCGTCTAGGACTAGTTCGCGTTCAAGCGACCCCTGGAAATGGCCAAAAACACACAATTTTTTCACCTTCCGGTCAAAATAAAAATACTTTCTGTTGGGTTTAGAATATGGCTCCAAGAGACTTTTTGGTGCGTCATGGGATGTTACATATGTGTGCAGATTTTCAGATTTTTAGGCGCAACGGGCTTGAGGGGCTGTTCCGTTTAAAAATGTAGGTGGCGCTACCGAGGGCATTTTACCACGCCCATGCTCAAGACCCCTAAATTATTAAATTTTTCGCCGTGCCTGACGCGTCTGCAAATTTTGGTAAGTTTTCACGCATGTTAAGGCCCTCAAAAAGCCGATCTAAGAGGCGGAAAAAGAAGAAAAAAAAATAATAATAATAATAATTAAAGCTGCGAGCAGCGTTGAACGGGCCCTCGCACCCGGCGCCCGTCGGGGGAGCGGCGACCGCGGGACCCCGGCAACCGCGGGGTCAACGCAGGTCGCAGGGCACACGCTGGCGTAACAGTTCACACTTCCGAGATGTAAAAATTTTAAATAAAAGCTTTTATGCTAATTATTTTCTGTGATAATATTTTTCAGAGCTCATCATCTGTGACAGCTCTTGGCTCTCCTGACTGTAACCTCTCTGTGGCAGCTTCTCACAGACTCAATCAACTCCTCTTCCCCTCCCCCCTCAAACACAAACACAAACACAAACACACACACACACACAGATACCCCCTCCCAAAAGGAGATAAAACTCAGTTTTAACTTGAGTTTACAAGCTTTGAGCTTTGAGCAAAAGCATTTTTTTGCAAGTTCTGTTATTGGGTGCATATATAAATCATTTATGCTTAAACAAGGGTTATAATGAAGTTATTTGAACAGTGAATATCTCATCTGCCTAAAGTCAGGGCGAAGCCACTAACCAGCTGTAGGGATGGGTATCATTAGGATTTTATCTTTATCCATACAGACCCCTATCAGTCCAGCTCAGACTGTTACTGGTTTAAGAGAGTGAAGTTTATAGCAATTTGCAAAATTTGGAGATTAGTGACAAACTAACCAGTTAGACTACATACAGACAAGCTTTCATTTTAGCTGTTAGTAACAGTTTGCCATGAGCTTAACCAGCGTGCTGTGCTTCGTGTTAAACATGTCATGAGACTGTGGACAACGTTTGAGCCAGCTTTGACATCTGCAGATATGAGTTTCTGAAGAGGGGCCTGCTGAGGTTAGATGTGCTGAATAATATCCATTTTCATATCAGAAAAAACACTGCATTAAACATTGTCTTAGCTCACTGAGCTGAGGTCAACAGGTAATATAACCAACCTGTGAGGTGGCTCACCCCCGTAAGATAAACACATAAATGATCCCTGATAGAACCGATAATTAAAGGCACATCAGTGACAGGGAATGCTATTAAAACTAAACTATAAACTGGTGACATTAACTGCAAAAGAAGATTTTTATTGATACATTTCAGGTAGAATTTAGTTTTCAATAAGGAAAATGCTGTAAGAAACCTGAATTTGTTGCAACAAATTTAAAATAAAAGCTTTTATGCTAATTATTTTCTGTGATAATATTTTTCAGAGCTCATCATCTGTGACAGCTCTTGGCTCTCCTGACTGTAACCTCCCTGTGGCAGCTTCTCACAGACTCAATCAACTCCTCTTCCCCTCCCCCCTCAAACACACACACACAGACACACACACACAGAGACCCCCTTCCAAAAACCCATCAAAGAGTAATACAATGGCTCCATCTGTAGGATAAAGTAGAGAGTCGCAACAGGAAGTTACCCCAAAATCTGAGGTTTCAAACAGGAAGTTGGGTTTCCGAACTTTGACGGGCCAGAACCGGCACACGCTTCGACCCAAACTCACAATTTTCGGAGGACTTCTTCCAAAAATTGTCAAGGAGGGGCTGACAACATTTGAAGTGAATCTGGTCACCCGTCTAGAAACTGGACATCACACTATAAAATATGTCATTTCCTGCTATAAATAGGTGGCGCTACAACAATTGTATGAATATTGACATATGGATGTGTGCAGATAGGTACCATTAACAATCCTGTAAAGTTTGATGCAGTTTGGACAAAGTATGGCCGAAATATAGCAAAAATAAAGCAACTTCCTGTTTCGTGGCGAGTAATCGAACTTTGAGGGGCCATAACTTCCACGCCCTTCAACAAAAACTCAAAATCTGCCGCAATTTAACATCGTCTATGTCTTAAGAACATACTATTAAGTTTTGAAGTCAATGGGATAATGCGTCTAGGACTAGTTCGCGTTCAAGCGACCCCTGGAAATGGCCAAAAACACACAATTTTTTCACCTTCCGGTCAAAATAAAAATACTTTCTGTTGGGTTTAGAATATGGCTCCAAGAGACTTTTTGGTGCGTCATGGGATGTTACATATGTGTGCAGATTTTCAGATTTTTAGGCGCAACGGGCTTGAGGGGCTGTTCCGTTTAAAAATGTAGGTGGCGCTACCGAGGGCATTTTACCACGCCCATGCTCAAGACCCCTAAATTATTAAATTTTTCGCCGTGCCTGACGCGTCTGCAAATTTTGGTAAGTTTTCACGCATGTTAAGGCCCTCAAAAAGCCGATCTAAGAGGCGGAAAAAGAAGAAAAAAAATAATAATAATAATAATAATAATAATAATAATAATAAACAGACCGAAAACAAGAGGTCTTGCAACTCGTGCATGGACACGTAATTAAAGCTGCGAGCAGCGTTGAACGGGGCCCTCGCACCCGGCGCCCGTCGGGGGAGCGGCGACCGCGGGACCCCGGCAACCGCGGGGTCAACGCAGGTCGCAGGGCACACGCTGGCGTAACAGTTCACACTTCCGAGATGTAAAAATTTTAAATAAAAGCTTTTATGCTAATTATTTTCTGTGATAATATTTTTCAGAGCTCATCATCTGTGACAGCTCTTGGCTCTCCTGACTGTAACCTCTCTGTGGCAGCTTCTCACAGACTCAATCAACTCCTCTTCCCCTCCCCCCTCAAACACAAACACAAACACACACACACACACACACACACACACACAGATACCCCCTCCCAAAAGGAGATAAAACTCAGTTTTAACTTGAGTTTACAAGCTTTGAGCTTTGAGCAAAAGCATTTTTTTGCAAGTTCTGTTATTGGGTGCATATATAAATCATTTATGCTTAAACAAGGCTTATAATGAAGTTATTTGAACAGTGAATATCTCATCTGCCTAAAGTCAGGGCGAAGCCACTAACCAGCTGTAGGGATGGGTATCATTAGGATTTTATCTTTATCCATACAGACCCCTATCAGTCCAGCTCAGACTGTTACTGGTTTAAGAGAGTGAAGTTTATAGCAATTTGCAAAATTTGGAGATTAGTGACAAACTAACCAGTTAGACTACATACAGACAAGCTTTCATTTTAGCTGTTAGTAACAGTTTGCCATGAGCTTAACCAGCGTGCTGTGCTTCCTGTTAAACATGTCATGAGACTGTGGACAACGCTGAAAATATTACTTTACTAACTACTGGCCGAACAGGCGCTTTGACAAAGAAAAGGTAAAGGCCAGCAGCTTTTACTTTTCAATGCACTTGTCGTCAACTTGAGTGGCTTATATTCAGCTGGTTCACCTCGACGCCGGTGGACCTAGTGCACTTTTCCTGTCGCCGTACACTGAGTAACACGAAAAAATCAGCTGACCCCGTGTGAAATTTCCTAACTGATCAAAACCAAACTGTAAAGACAGCATCAATCCACGCTCAGCTTTGGTCAAGGGGAGACATATGGGAGAAGATGAGTAGAGAGATGGAAAGAAACAGAAAGGTGATGGAGAAAGATTACATGAATTCAAAATAACCTACAATTCCTTAAAATTAATTTGAAGCCAGTTTAATTTTTTGAGCCAGCTTTGACATCTGCAGATATGAGTTTCTGAAGAGGGGCCTGCTGAGGTTAGATGTGCTGAATAATATCCATTTTCATATCAGAAAAAACACTGCATTAAACATTGTCTTAGCTCACTGAGCTGAGGTCAACAGGTAATATAACCAACCTGTGAGGTGGCTCACCCCCGTAAGATAAACACATAAATGATCCCTGATAGAACCGATAATTAAAGGCACATCAGTGACAGGGAATGCTATTAAAACTAAACTATAAACTGGTGACATTAACTGCAAAAGAAGATTTTTATTGATACATTTCAGGTAGAATTTAGTTTTCAATAAGGAAAATGCTGTAAGAAACCTGAATTTGTTGCAACAAATTTAAAATAAAAGCTTTTATGCTAATTATTTTCTGTGATAATATTTTTCAGAACTCATCATCTGTGACAGCTCATGGCTCTCTTGACTGTAACCTCCCTGTGGCAGCTTCTCACAGACTCAATCAACTCCTCTTCCCCTCCCCCCTCAAACACACACACACAGACACACACACACAGAGACCCCCTTCCAAAAACCCATCAAAGAGTAATACAATGGCTCCATCTGTAGGATAAAGTAGAGAGTCGCAACAGGAAGTTACCCCAAAATCTGAGGTTTCAAACAGGAAGTTGGGTTTCCGAACTTTGACGGGCCAGAACCGGCACACGCTTCGACCCAAACTCACAATTTTCGGAGCCAGTCTTCCAAAAATTGTCAAGGAGGGGCTGACAACATTTGAAGTGAATCTGGTCACCCGTCTAGAAACTGGACATCACACTATAAAATATGTCATTTCCTGCTATAAATAGGTGGCGCTACAACAATTGTATGAATATTGACATATGGATGTGTGCAGATAGGTACCATTAACAATCCTGTAAAGTTTGATGCAGTTTGGACAAAGTATGGCCGAAATATAGCAAAAATAAAGCAACTTCCTGTTTCGTGGCGAGTAATCGAACTTTGAGGGGCCATAACTTCCACGCCCTTCAACAAAAACTCAAAATCTGCCGCAATTTAACATCGTCTATGTCTTAAGAACATACTATTAAGTTTTGAAGTCAATGGGATAATGCGTCTAGGACTAGTTCGCGTTCAAGCGACCCCTGGAAATGGCCAAAAACACACAATTTTTTCACCTTCCGGTCAAAATAAAAATACTTTCTGTTGGGTTTAGAATATGGCTCCAAGAGACTTTTTGGTGCGTCATGGGATGTTACATATGTGTGCAGATTTTCAGATTTTTAGGCGCAACGGGCTTGAGGGGCTGTTCCGTTTAAAAATGTAGGTGGCGCTACCGAGGGCATTTTACCACGCCCATGCTCAAGACCCCTAAATTATTAAATTTTTCGCCGTGCCTGACGCGTCTGCAAATTTTGGTAAGTTTTCACGCATGTTAAGGCCCTCAAAAAGCCGATCTAAGAGGCGGAAAAAGAAGAAAAAAAATAATAATAATAATAATAATAATAATAATAATAATAAACAGACCGAAAACAAGAGGGTCCTTGCAACTCGTTGCATGGCCCCGTTGGGCCCACGCAACTCGTTGCTCGGGCCCTAATTAAAGCTGCGAGCAGCGTTGAACGGGCCCTCGCACCCGGCGCCCGTCGGGGGAGCGGCGACCGCGGGACCCCGGCAACCGCGGGGTCAACGCAGGTCGCAGGGCACACGCTGGCGTAACAGTTCACACTTCCCAGATGTTAAAATTTTAAATAAAAGCTTTTACGCTAATTATTTTCTGTGATAATATTTTTCAGAGCTCATCATCTGTGACAGCTCTTGGCTCTCTTGACTGTAACCTCTCTGTGGCAGCTTCTCACAGACTCAATCAACTCCTCTTCCCCTCCCCCTCAAACACAAACACAAACACACCCACACACACACACACAAACACACAGAGAAATACCCCCTCCCAAAAGGAGATAAAACTCAGTTTTAACTTGAGTTTACAAGCTTTGAGCTTTGAGCAAAAGCATTTTTTTAAGTTCTGTTATTGGGTGCATATATAAATCATTTATGCTTAAACAAGGCTTATAATGAAGTTATTTGAACAGTGAATATCTCATCTGCCTAAAGTCAGGGCGAAGCCACTAACCAGCTGTAGGGATGGGTATCATTAGGATTTTATCTTTATCCATACAGACCCCTATCAGTCCAGCTCAGACTGTTACTGGTTTAAGAGAGTGAAGTTTATAGCAATTTGCAAAATTTGGAGATTAGTGACAAACTAACCAGTTAGACTACATACAGACAAGCTTTCATTTTAGCTGTTAGTAACAGTTTGCCATGAGCTTAACCAGCGTGCTGTGCTTCCTGTTAAACATGTCATGAGACTGTGGACAACGCTGAAAATATTACTTTACTAACTACTGGCCAAACAGGCGCTTTGACAAAGAAAAGGTAAAGGCCAGCAGCTTTTACTTTTCAATGCACTTGTCGTCAACTTGAGTGGCTTATATTCAGCTGGTTCACCTCGACGCCGGTGGACCTAGTGAACTTTTCCTGTCGCCGTACACTGAGTAACACGAAAAAATCAGCTGACCCCGTGTGAAATTTCCTAACTGATCAAAACCAAACTGTAAAGACAGCATCAATCCACGCTCAGCTTTGGTCAAGGGGAGACATATGGTAAGATTACATGAATTCATGTAATCTTCTTTGAGACTACAATTTCAGACTTAACTAAGTCATTCACTAGTGTCTTGGCAGCGTTTATGGGTTCTTTAGACAGGTCTCTAACTGGTTTTCTTTCCAGGGTCATTGAAATCTTTGGCTTCCTACCTCTGCCAGGCTTGTTCTGCACAGTGTGGCTCTCCTTGAATTTCTCGGTGACGCTTCTCATTTGAGTTCTTGACGCTTGGAAATGCTGTTATAACTTTGTATATCCTTCTCCTGCTTCCTAAGCATCGACAATTCTTCAAGTCTACAGTGATTTCCTTAGTTTTTGGCATGATGCTTTCTCAAGTGACAGCTCAAATCTTAACTGAAGTTTTTATACCGCGTGTAAAGCAGCTCTTGGCTCTCCTGACTGTAACCTCTCTGTGGCAGCTTCTCACAGACTCAATCAACTCTTCTTCCCCTCCCCCCTCAAACACAAACACAAACACAAACACACACACACACACACACACACACAGACACACACACACAGAGACCCCCTTCCAAAAACCCATCAAAGAGTAATACAATGGCTCCATCTATAGGATAAAGTAGAGAGTCGCAACAGGAAGTTACCCCAAAATCTGAGGTTTCAAACAGGAAGTTGGGTTTCCGAACTTTGACGGGCCAGAACCGGCACACGCTTCGACCAAAACTCACAATTTTCGGAGCCAGTCTTCCAAAAAATCCTCAAGGAGGGGCTGACAACATTTGAAGTGAATCTGGTCACCCGTCTAGAAACTGGACATCACACTATAAAATATGTCATTTCCTGCTATAAATAGGTGGCGCTACAACAATTGTATGAATATTGACATATGGATGTGTGCAGATAGGTACCATTAACAATCCTGTAAAGTTTGATGCAGTTTGGACAAAGTATGGCCGAAATATAGCAAAAATAAAGCAACTTCCTGTTTTGTGGCGAGTGATCGAACTTTGAGGGGCCATAACTTCCACGCCCTTCAATGAAAAGTCCGAAACTTTTGCAATTTAACTTCGTCTATGTCTTAAGAACAAATTATCAAATTTTGAAGTCAATCGGATAATGCGTCTAGGACTAGTTCGCGTTCAAGCGACCCCTGGAAATGGCCAAAAACACACAATTTTTTCACCTTCCGGTCAAAATAAAAATACTTTCTGTTGGGTTTAGAATATGGCTCCAAGAGACTTTTTGGTGCGTCATGGGATGTTACATATGTGTGCAGATTTTCAGATTTTTAGGCGCAACGGGCTTGAGGGGCTGTTCCGTTAAAAATGTAGGTGGCGCTACCGAGGCCATTTTGCCACACCCATGCTCAAGACCCCTAAATTCTTAAATTTTTCGCCGTGCCTGACGCGTCTGCAAATTTTCAGGAGTTTTGACGCATGTTAAGGCCCTCAAAAAGGCGATCAAAGAGGCGGAAAAAGAAGAAAAAAAATAATAATAATAATAATAATAATAGAGGGTCCTTGCAACTCGTTGCATGGCCCACGCAACTCGTTGCTCGGGCCCTAATTAAAGCTGCGAGCAGCGCGGGCCCTCGCACCCGGCGCCCGTCGGGGCGGCGACCGCGGGACCCCGGCAACCGCGGGGTCAACGCAGGTCGCAGGGCACACGCTGGCGTAACAGTTCACACTTCCGAGATGTAAAAATTTTAAATAAAAGCTTTTATGCTAATTATTTTCTGTGATAATATTTTTCAGAGCTCATCATCTGTGACAGCTCTTGGCTCTCCTGACTGTAACCTCTCTGTGGCAGCTTCTCACAGACTCAATCAACTCCTCTTCCCCTCCCCCCTCAAACACAAACACAAACACAAACACAAACACACACACACACACAGATACCCCCTCCCAAAAGGAGATAAAACTCAGTTTTAACTTGAGTTTACAAGCTTTGAGCTTTGAGCAAAAGCATTTTTTTGCAAGTTCTGTTATTGGGTGCATATATAAATCATTTATGCTTAAACAAGGGTTATAATGAAGTTATTTGAACAGTGAATATCTCATCTGCCTAAAGTCAGGGCGAAGCCACTAACCAGCTGTAGGGATGGGTATCATTAGGATTTTATCTTTATCCATACAGACCCCTATCAGTCCAGCTCAGACTGTTACTGGTTTAAGAGAGTGAAGTTTATAGCAATTTGCAAAATTTGGAGATTAGTGACAAACTAACCAGTTAGACTACATACAGACAAGCTTTCATTTTAGCTGTTAGTAACAGTTTGCCATGAGCTTAACCAGCGTGCTGTGCTTCGTGTTAAACATGTCATGAGACTGTGGACAACGTTTGAGCCAGCTTTGACATCTGCAGATATGAGTTTCTGAAGAGGGGCCTGCTGAGGTTAGATGTGCTGAATAATATCCATTTTCATATCAGAAAAAACACTGCATTAAACATTGTCTTAGCTCACTGAGCTGAGGTCAACAGGTAATATAACCAACCTGTGAGGTGGCTCACCCCCGTAAGATAAACACATAAATGATCCCTGATAGAACCGATAATTAAAGGCACATCAGTGACAGGGAATGCTATTAAAACTAAACTATAAACTGGTGACATTAACTGCAAAAGAAGATTTTTATTGATACATTTCAGGTAGAATTTAGTTTTCAATAAGGAAAATGCTGTAAGAAACCTGAATTTGTTGCAACAAATTTAAAATAAAAGCTTTTATGCTAATTATTTTCTGTGATAATATTTTTCAGAGCTCATCATCTGTGACAGCTCATGGCTCTCTTGACTGTAACCTCCCTGTGGCAGCTTCTCACAGACTCAATCAACTCCTCTTCCCCTCCCCCCTCAAACACACACACACAGACACACACACACAGAGACCCCCTTCCAAAAACCCATCAAAGAGTAATACAATGGCTCCATCTGTAGGATAAAGTAGAGAGTCGCAACAGGAAGTTACCCCAAAATCTGAGGTTTCAAACAGGAAGTTGGGTTTCCGAACTTTGACGGGCCAGAACCGGCACACGCTTCGACCCAAACTCACAATTTTCGGAGGACTTCTTCCAAAAATTGTCAAGGAGGGGCTGACAACATTTGAAGTGAATCTGGTCACCCGTCTAGAAACTGGACATCACACTATAAAATATGTCATTTCCTGCTATAAATAGGTGGCGCTACAACAATTGTATGAATATTGACATATGGATGTGTGCAGATAGGTACCATTAACAATCCTGTAAAGTTTGATGCAGTTTGGACAAAGTATGGCCGAAATATAGCAAAAATAAAGCAACTTCCTGTTTCGTGGCGAGTAATCGAACTTTGAGGGGCCATAACTTCCACGCCCTTCAACAAAAACTCAAAATCTGCCGCAATTTAACATCGTCTATGTCTTAAGAACATACTATTAAGTTTTGAAGTCAATGGGATAATGCGTCTAGGACTAGTTCGCGTTCAAGCGACCCCTGGAAATGGCCAAAAACACACAATTTTTTCACCTTCCGGTCAAAATAAAAATACTTTCTGTTGGGTTTAGAATATGGCTCCAAGAGACTTTTTGGTGCGTCATGGGATGTTACATATGTGTGCAGATTTTCAGATTTTTAGGCGCAACGGGCTTGAGGGGCTGTTCCGTTTAAAAATGTAGGTGGCGCTACCGAGGGCATTTTACCACGCCCATGCTCAAGACCCCTAAATTATTAAATTTTTCGCCGTGCCTGACGCGTCTGCAAATTTTGGTAAGTTTTCACGCATGTTAAGGCCCTCAAAAAGCCGATCTAAGAGGCGGAAAAAGAAGAAAAAAAATAATAATAATAATAATTAAAGCTGCGAGCAGCGTTGAACGGGCCCTCGCACCCGGCGCCCGTCGGGGGAGCGGCGACCGCGGGACCCCGGCAACCGCGGGGTCAACGCAGGTCGCAGGGCACACGCTGGCGTAACAGTTCACACTTCCCAGATGTAAAAATTTAAAATAAAAGCTTTTACGCTAATTATTTTCTGTGATAATATTTTTCAGAGCTCATCATCTGTGACAGCTCATGGCTCTCTTGACTGTAACCTCCCTGTGGCAGCTTCTCACAGACTCAATCAACTCCTCTTCCCCTCCCCCCTCAGACACACACAGACACACACACACACAGAGACCCCCTTCCAAAAACCCATCAAAGAGTAATACAATGGCTCCATCTGTAGGATAAAGTAGAGAGTCGCAACAGGAAGTTACCCCAAAATCTGAGGTTTCAAACAGGAAGTTGGGTTTCCGAACTTTGACGAGCCAGAACCGGCACACGCTTCGACCAAAACTCACAATTTTCGGAGCCAGTCTTCCAAAAATCCTTAAGTCTGTCCTGACAACATTTGAAGTGAATCTGGTCACCCGTCTAGAAACTGGACATCACACTATAAAATATGTCATTTCCTGCTATAAATAGGTGGTGCTACAACAATTGTATGAATATTGACATATGGATGTGTGCAGATAGGTACCATTAACAATCCTGTAAAGTTTGATGCAGTTTGGACAAAGTATGGCCGAAATATAGCAAATTTAAAGCAACTTCCTGTTTTGTGGCGAGTAATCGAACTTTGAGGGGCCATAACTTCCACGCCCTTCAATGAAAAGTCCGAAACTTTTGCAATTTAACTTCGTCTATGTCTTAAGAACAAATTATCAAATTTTGAAGTCAATCGGATAATGCGTCTAGGACTAGTTCGCGTTCAAGCGACCCCTGGAAATGGCCAAAAACACACAATTTTTTCACCTTCCGGTCAAAATAAAAATACTTTCTGTTGGGTTTAGAATATGGCTCCAAGAGACTTTTTGGTGCGTCATGGGATGTTACATATGTGTGCAGATTTTCAGATTTTTAGGCGCAACGGGCTTGAGGGGCTGTTCCGTTAAAAATGTAGGTGGCGCTACCGAGGCCATTTTGCCACACCCATGCTCAAGACCCCTAAATTCTTAAATTTTTCACCGTGCCTGACGCGTCTGCAAATTTTCAGGAGTTTTGACGCATTTTAAGGCCCTCAAAAAGGCGATCAAAGAGGCGGAAAAAGAAGAAAAAAATAATAATAATAATAATAATAATAAACCGAACGAAAACAAGAGGGTCCTTGCAACTCGTTGCATGGCCCCGTTGGGCCCACGCAACTCGTTGCTCGGCCCTAATTAAAGCTGCGAGCAGCGTTGAACGGGCCCTCGCACCCGGCGCCCGTCGGGGGAGCGGCGACCGCGGGACCCCGGCAACCGCGGGGTCAACGCAGGTCGCAGGGCACACGCTGGCGTAACAGTTCACACTTCCGAGATGTAAAAATTTAAAATAAAAGCTTTTATGCTAATTATTTTCTGTGATAATATTTTTCAGAGCTCATCATCTGTGACAGCTCATGGCTCTCCTGACTGTAACCTCTCTGTGGCAGCTTCTCACAGACTCAATCAACTCCTCTTCCCCTCCCCCCTCAAACACAAACACAAACACACACACACACACAGATACCCCCTCCCAAAAGGAGATAAAACTCAGTTTTAACTTGAGTTTACAAGCTTTGAGCTTTGAGCAAAAGCATTTTTTTGCAAGTTCTGTTATTGGGTGCATATATAAATCATTTATGCTTAAACAAGGGTTATAATGAAGTTATTTGAACAGTGAATATCTCATCTGCCTAAAGTCAGGGCGAAGCCACTAACCAGCTGTAGGGATGGGTATCATTAGGATTTTATCTTTATCCATACAGACCCCTATCAGTCCAGCTCAGACTGTTACTGGTTTAAGAGAGTGAAGTTTATAGCAATTTGCCAAATTTGGAGATTAGTGACAAACTAACCAGTTAGACTACATACAGACAAGCTTTCATTTTAGCTGTTAGTAACAGTTTGCCATGAGCTTAACCAGCGTGCTGTGCTTCGTGTTAAACATGTCATGAGACTGTGGACAACGCTGAAAATATTACTTTACTAACTACTGGCCGAACAGGCGCTTTTACAAAGAAAAGGTAAAGGCCAGCAGCTTTTACTTTTCAATGCACTTGTCGTCAACTTGAGTGGCTTATATTCAGCTGGTTCACCTCGACGCCGGTGGACCTAGTGCACTTTTCCTGTCGCCGTACACTGAGTAACACGAAAAAAATCAGCTGACCCCGTGTGAAATTTCCTAACTGATCAAAACCAAACTGTAAAGACAGCATCAATCCACGCTCAGCTTTGGTCAAGGGGAGACATATGGTAAGATTACATGAATTCATGTAATCTTCTTTGAGGCTACAATTTCAGACTTAACTAAGTCATTCACTAGTGTCTTGGCAGCGTTTATGGGTTCTTTAGACAGGTCTCTCACTGGTTTTCTTTCCAGGGTCATTGAAATCTTTGGCTTCCTACCTCTGCCAGGCTTGTTCTGCACAGTGTGGCTCTCCTTGAATTTCTCGGTGACGTTTCTCATTTGAGTTCTTGACGCTTGGAAATGCTGTTATAACTTTGTATATCCTTCTCCTGCTTCCTGAGCATCGACAATTCTTCAAGTCTACAGTGATTTCCTTAGTTTTTGGCATGATGCTTTCTCAAGTGACAGCTCAAATCTTAACTGAAGTTTTTATACCGCGTGTAAAGCAGCTCTTGGCTCTCCTGACTGTAACCTCTCTGTGGCAGCTTCTCACAGACTCAATCAACTCCTCTTCCCCTCCCCCCTCAAACACAAACACAAACACACACACACACACACACACACACACACACACAGAGACCCCCTTCCAAAAACCCATCAAAGAGTAATACAATGGCTCCATCTATAGGATAAAGTAGAGAGTCGCAACAGGAAGTTACCCCAAAATCTGAGGTTTCAAACAGGAAGTTGGGTTTCTGAACTTTGACGGGCCAGAACCGGCACACGCTTCGACCAAAACTCACAATTTTCGGAGCCAGTCTTCCAAAAAATCCTCAAGGAGGGGCTGACAACATTTGAAGTGAATCTGGTCACCCGTCTAGAAACTGGACATCACACTATAAAATATGTCATTTCCTGCTATAAATAGGTGGCGCTACAACAATTGTATGAATATTGACATATGGATGTGTGCAGATAGGTACCATTAACAATCCTGTAAAGTTTGATGCAGTTTGGACAAAGTATGGCCGAAATATAGCAAATATAAAGCAACTTCCTGTTTCGTTGCGAGTAATCGAACTTTGAGGGGCCATAACTTCCACGCCCTTCAATGAAAAGTCCGAAACTTTTGCAATTTAACTTCGTCTATGTCTTAAGAACAAATTATCAAATTTTGAAGTCAATCGGATAATGCGTCTAGGACTAGTTCGCGTTCAAGCGACCCCTGGAAATGGCCAAAAACACACAATTTTTTCACCTTCCGGTCAAAATAAAAATACTTTCTGTTGGGTTTAGAATATGGCTCCAAGAGACTTTTTGGTGCGTCATGGGATGTTACATATGTGTGCAGATTTTCAGATTTTTAGGCGCAACGGGCTTGAGGGGCTGTTCCGTTTAAAAATGTAGGTGGCGCTACCGAGGCCATTTTGCCACACCCATGCTCAAGACCCCTAAATTCTTAAATTTTTCGCCGTGCCTGACGCGTCTGCAAATTTTCAGGAGTTTTGACGCATGTTAAGGCCTTCAAAAAGGCGATCAAAGAGGCGGAAAAAGAAGAAAAAAAATAATAATAATAATAATAATAAACCGAACGAAAACAAGAGGGTCCTTGCAACTCGTTGCATGGCCCGTTGGCCACGCAACTCGTTGCTCGGCCCTAATAATAATAAACGAACGAAACAGAGGTCTTGCAACTCGTGCATGCCCGTCCACGCAACTCGTGCCGGCCTAATAATAACCGAACGAAAACAAGAGGGTCCTTGCAACTCGTTGCATGGCCCCGTTGGGCCCACGCAACTCGTTGCTCGGGCCCTAATAATAATAATAATAATAATAAACAGACCGAAAACAAGAGGGTCCTTGCAACTCGTTGCATGGCCCGTTGGCCCACGCAACTCGTTGCTCGGGCCCTAATAATAATAATAATAATAATAAACAGACCGAAAACAAGAGGGTCCTTGCAACTCGTTGCATGGCCCCGTTGGGCCACGCAACTCGTTGCTCGGGCCCTAATTAAAGCTGCGAGCAGCGTTGAACGGGCCCTCGCACCCGGCGCCCGTCGGGGGAGCGGCGACCGCGGGACCCCGGCAACCGCGGGGTCAACGCAGGTCGCAGGGCACACGCTGGCGTAACAGTTCACACTTCCGAGATGTAAAAATTTTAAATAAAAGCTTTTATGCTAATTATTTTCTGTGATAATATTTTTCAGAGCTCATCATCTGTGACAGCTCTTGGCTCTCCTGACTGTAACCTCTCTGTGGCAGCTTCTCACAGACTCAATCAACTCCTCTTCCCCTCCCCCCTCAAACACAAACACAAACACAAACACACACACACACACACAGATACCCCCTCCCAAAAGGAGATAAAACTCAGTTTTAACTTGAGTTTACAAGCTTTGAGCTTTGAGCAAAAGCATTTTTTTGCAAGTTCTGTTATTGGGTGCATATATAAATCATTTATGCTTAAACAAGGGTTATAATGAAGTTATTTGAACAGTGAATATCTCATCTGCCTAAAGTCAGGGCGAAGCCACTAACCAGCTGTAGGGATGGGTATCATTAGGATTTTATCTTTATCCATACAGACCCCTATCAGTCCAGCTCAGACTGTTACTGGTTTAAGAGAGTGAAGTTTATAGCAATTTGCAAAATTTGGAGATTAGTGACAAACTAACCAGTTAGACTACATACAGACAAGCTTTCATTTTAGCTGTTAGTAACAGTTTGCCATGAGCTTAACCAGCGTGCTGTGCTTCGTGTTAAACATGTCATGAGACTGTGGACAACGTTTGAGCCAGCTTTGACATCTGCAGATATGAGTTTCTGAAGAGGGGCCTGCTGAGGTTAGATGTGCTGAATAATATCCATTTTCATATCAGAAAAAACACTGCATTAAACATTGTCTTAGCTCACTGAGCTGAGGTCAACAGGTAATATAACCAACCTGTGAGGTGGCTCACCCCCGTAAGATAAACACATAAATGATCCCTGATAGAACCGATAATTAAAGGCACATCAGTAACAGGGAATGCTATTAAAACTAAACTATAAACTGGTGACATTAACTGCAAAAGAAGATTTTTATTGATACATTTCAGGTAGAATTTAGTTTTCAATAAGGAAAATGCTGTAAGAAACCTGAATTTGTTGCAACAAATTTAAAATAAAAGCTTTTATGCTAATTATTTTCTGTGATAATATTTTTCAGAGCTCATCATCTGTGACAGCTCTTGGCTCTCCTGACTGTAACCTCCCTGTGGCAGCTTCTCACAGACTCAATCAACTCCTCTTCCCCTCCCCCCTCAAACACACACACACAGACACACACACACACAGAGACCCCCTTCCAAAAACCCATCAAAGAGTAATACAATGGCTCCATCTGTAGGATAAAGTAGAGAGTCGCAACAGGAAGTTACCCCAAAATCTGAGGTTTCAAACAGGAAGTTGGGTTTCCGAACTTTGACGGGCCAGAACCGGCACACGCTTCGACCCAAACTCACAATTTTCGGAGCAGTCTTCCAAAAATTGTCAAGGAGGGGCTGACAACATTTGAAGTGAATCTGGTCACCCGTCTAGAAACTGGACATCACACTATAAAATATGTCATTTCCTGCTATAAATAGGTGGCGCTACAACAATTGTATGAATATTGACATATGGATGTGTGCAGATAGGTACCATTAACAATCCTGTAAAGTTTGATGCAGTTTGGACAAAGTATGGCCGAAATATAGCAAAAATAAAGCAACTTCCTGTTTCGTGGCGAGTAATCGAACTTTGAGGGGCCATAACTTCCACGCCCTTCAACAAAAACTCAAAATCTGCCGCAATTTAACATCGTCTATGTCTTAAGAACATACTATTAAGTTTTGAAGTCAATGGGATAATGCGTCTAGGACTAGTTCGCGTTCAAGCGACCCCTGGAAATGGCCAAAAACACACAATTTTTTCACCTTCCGGTCAAAATAAAAATACTTTCTGTTGGGTTTAGAATATGGCTCCAAGAGACTTTTTGGTGCGTCATGGGATGTTACATATGTGTGCAGATTTTCAGATTTTTAGGCGCAACGGGCTTGAGGGGCTGTTCCGTTTAAAAATGTAGGTGGCGCTACCGAGGGCATTTTACCACGCCCATGCTCAAGACCCCTAAATTATTAAATTTTTCGCCGTGCCTGACGCGTCTGCAAATTTTGGTAAGTTTTCACGCATGTTAAGGCCCTCAAAAAGCCGATCTAAGAGGCGGAAAAAGAAGAAAAAAAATAATAATAATAATAATTAAAGCTGCGAGCAGCGTTGAACGGGCCCCTCGCACCCGGCGCCCGTCGGGGGAGCGGCGACCGCGGGACCCCGGCAACCGCGGGGTCAACGCAGGTCGCAGGGCACACGCTGGCGTAACAGTTCACACTTCCGAGATGTAAAAATTTTAAATAAAAGCTTTTATGCTAATTATTTTCTGTGATAATATTTTTCAGAGCTCATCATCTGTGACAGCTCTTGGCTCTCCTGACTGTAACCTCTCTGTGGCAGCTTCTCACAGACTCAATCAACTCCTCTTCCCCTCCCCCCTCAAACACAAACACAAACACACAACACACACACACACACACACACACAGATACCCCCTCCCAAAAGGAGATAAAACTCAGTTTTAACTTGAGTTTACAAGCTTTGAGCTTTGAGCAAAAGCATTTTTTTGCAAGTTCTGTTATTGGGTGCATATATAAATCATTTATGCTTAAACAAGGCTTATAATGAAGTTATTTGAACAGTGAATATCTCATCTGCCTAAAGTCAGGGCGAAGCCACTAACCAGCTGTAGGGATGGGTATCATTAGGATTTTATCTTTATCCATACAGACCCCTATCAGTCCAGCTCAGACTGTTACTGGTTTAAGAGAGTGAAGTTTATAGCAATTTGCAAAATTTGGAGATTAGTGACAAACTAACCAGTTAGACTACATACAGACAAGCTTTCATTTAGCTGTTAGTAACAGTTTGCCATGAGCTTAACCAGCGTGCTGGTGCTTCGTGTTAAACATGTCATGAGACTGTGGACAACGTTCTGAGCCAGCTTTTGACATCTGCAGATATGAGTTTGTCTGGACGAGGGAAGACTGAAAGGCTGCTGAGGTTAGATGTGCTGAATAATATCCATTTTCATATCAGAAAAACACTGCATTAAACATTGTCTTAGCTCACTGAGCTGAGGTCAACAGGTAATATAACCAACCTGTGAGGTGGCTCACCCCGTAAGATAAACACATAAATGATCCCTGATAGAACCGATAATTAAAGGCACATCAGTGACAGGGAATGCTATTAAAACTAAACTATAAACTGGTGACATTAACTGCAAAAGAAGATTTTTATTGATACATTTCAGGTAGAATTTAGTTTTCAATAAGGAAAATGCTGTAAGAAACCTGAATTTGTTGCAACAAATTTAAAATAAAAGCTTTTATGCTAATTATTTTCTGTGATAATATTTTCAGAGCTCATCATCTGTGACAGCTCTTGGCTCTCCTGACTGTAACCTCCCCTGTGGCAGCTTCTCACAGACTCAATCAACTCCTCTTCCCCTCCCCCCTCAAACACACAACACACACAGACACACACACACACAGAGACCCCCTTCCAAAAACCCATCAAAGAGTAATACAATGGCTCCATCTGTAGGATAAAGTAGAGAGTCGCAACAGGAAGTTACCCCAAAATCTGAGGTTTCAAACAGGAAGTTGGGTTTCCGAACTTTGACGGGCCAGAACCGGCACACGCTTCGACCCAAAACTCACAATTTTCGGAGGACTTCTTCCAAAAATTGTCAAGGAGGGGCTGACAACATTTGAAGTGAATCTGGGTCACCCGTCTAGAAACTGGACATCACACTATAAAATATGTCATTTTCCTGCTATAAATAGGTGGGCTACAACAATTGTATGAATATTGACATATGGATGTGTGCAGATAGGTACCATTAACAATCCTGTAAAGTTTGATGCAGTTTGGACAAAGTATGGCCGAAATATAGCAAATATAAAGCAACTTCCTGTTTTGGCGAGTAATCGAACTTTGAGGGGCCATAACTTCCACGCCCTTCAATGAAAAGTCAAACTTTTGCAATTTAACTTCGTCTATGTCTTAAGAACAAATATCAAATTTTGAAGTCAATCGGATAATGCGTCTAGGACTAGTTCGCGTTCAAGCGACCCTGGAAATGGCCAAAAAACACAATTTTCACCTTCCGGGTCAAAATAAAAATTACTTTCTGTTGGTTTAGAATAATGGCTCCAAGAGACTTTTGGTGCGTCATGGGATGTTACCATATGTGTGCCAGATTTTCAGATTTTTAGGCGCAACGGGCTTTGAGGGGCTGTTCCGTTTAAAATGTAGGTGGCGCTACGAGGGCATTTCCACGCCCATGCTCAAGACCCTTAAATTATTAAATTTTTTCGCCGTTGCCTGAACGCGTCTGGCAAATTTTTCAGGTAAGTTTTCGACGCATGTTAAGGCCCTTCAAAAAGCCGATCTAAGAGGCGGAAAAAAGAAGAAAAAAATAATAATAATAATAATAATAATAATAATAATTAAAGCTGCGAGCAGCGTTGAACGGGCCCTCGCACCCGGCGCCGTCGGGGAGCGGCGACCGCGGGACCCCGGCAACCGCGGGGTCAACGCAGGTCGCAGGGCACACGCTGGCGTAACAGTTCACACTTCCGAGATGTAAAAAATTTTAAAATAAAAGCTTTTACTGCTAATTATTTTCTGTGATAATATTTTTCAGAGCTCATCATCTGTGACAGCTCTTGGCTCTCCTGACTGTAACCTCTCTGTGGCAGCTTCTCACAGACTCAATCAACTCCTCTTCCCCTCCCCCCTCAAACACAAACACAACACAAACACACACACACACACAGATACCCCCTCCCAAAAGGAGATAAAACTCAGTTTTAACTTGAGTTTACAAGCTTTGAGCTTTGAGCAAAAGCATTTTTTTGCAAGTTCTGTTATTGGGTGCATATATAAATCATTTATGCTTAAACAAGGGTTATAATGAAGTTATTTGAACAGTGAATATCTCATCTGCCTAAAGTCAGGGCGAAGCCACTAACCAGCTGTAGGGATGGGTATCATTAGGATTTTATCTTTATCCATACAGACCCTATCAGTCCAGCTCAGACTGTTACTGGTTTAAGAGAGTGAAGTTTATAGCAATTTGCAAAATTTGGAGATTAGTGACAAACTAACCAGTTAGACTACATACAGACAAGCTTTCATTTTAGCTGTTAGTAACAGTTTGCCATGAGCTTAACCAGCGTGCTGTGCTTCGTGTTAAACATGTCATGAGACTGTGGACAACGTTTGAGCCAGCTTTGACATCTGCAGATATGAGTTTCTGAAGAGGGCCTGCTGAGGTTAGATGTGCTGAATAATATCCATTTTCATATCAGAAAACACTGCATTAAACATTGTCTTAGCTCACTGAGCTGAGGTCAACAGGTAATATAACCAACCTGTGAGGTGGCTCACCCCGTAAGATAAACACATAAATGATCCCTGATAGAACCGATAATTAAAGGCACATCAGTGACAGGGAATGCTATTAAAACTAAACTATAAACTGGTGACATTAACTGCAAAAGAAGATTTTTATTGATACATTTCAGGTAGAATTTAGTTTTCAATAAGGAAAATGCCTGTAAGAAACCTGAATTTGTTGCAACAAATTTAAAATAAAAGCTTTTATGCTAATTATTTTCTGTGATAATATTTTTCAGAGCTCATCATCTGTGACAGCTCATTGGCTCTCCTGACTGTAACCTCCCTGTGGCAGCTTCTCACAGACTCAATCAACTCCTCTTCCCTCCCCCCTCAAACACACACACACAGACACACACACACAGAGACCCCCTTCCAAAAACCCATCAAAGAGTAATACAATGGCTCCATCTGTAGGATAAAGTAGAGAGTCGCAACAGGAAGTTACCCCAAAATCTGAGGTTTCAAACAGGAAGTTGGGTTTCCGAACTTTGACGGGCCAGAACCGGCACACGCTTCGACCCAAACTCACAATTTTCGGAGGACTTCTTCCAAAAATTGTCAAGGAGGGGGCTGACAACATTTGAAGTGAATCTGGTCACCCGTCTAGAAACTGGACATCACACTATAAAATATGTCATTTCCTGCTATAAATAGGTGGCGCTACAACAATTGTATGAATATTGACATATGGATGTGTGCAGATAGGTACCATTAACAATCCTGTAAAGTTTGATGCAGTTTGGACAAAGTATGGCCGAAATATAGCAAAAATAAAGCAACTTCCTGTTTCGTGGCGAGTAATCGAACTTTGAGGGGCCATAACTTCCACGCCCTTCAACAAAAACTCAAAATCTGCCGCAATTTAACATCGTCTATGTCTTAAGAACATACTATTAAGTTTTGAAGTCAATGGGATAATGCGTCTAGGACTAGTTCGCGTTCAAGCGACCCCTGGAAATGGCCAAAAACACACAATTTTTTTCACCTTCCGGTCAAAATAAAAATACTTTCTGTTGGGTTTAGAATATGGCTCCAAGAGACTTTTTGGTGCGTCATGGGATGTTACATATGTGTGCAGATTTTCAGATTTTTAGGCGCAACGGGCTTGAGGGGCTGTTCCGTTTAAAAATGTAGGTGGCGCTACCGAGGGCATTTTACCACGCCCATGCTCAAGACCCCTAAATTATTAAATTTTTCGCCGTGCCTGACGCGTCTGCAAATTTTTGGTAAGTTTTCACGCATGTTAAGGCCCTCAAAAAGCCGATCTAAGAGGCGGAAAAAGAAGAAAAAAAATAATAATAATAATAATAATAATAATAATAATAATAATAAACAGACCGAAAACAAGAGGGTCCTTGCAACTCGTTGCATGGCCCGTTGGGCCCACGCAACTCGTTGCTCGGGCCCTAATTAAAAGCTGCGAGCAGCGTTGAACGGGCCCCTCGCACCCGGCCGCCCGTCGGGGGAGCGGCGACCGCGGGACCCCGGCAACCGCGGGGTCAACGCAGGTCGCAGGGCACACGCTGGCGTAACAGTTCACACTTCCGAGATGTAAAAATTTTAAAATAAAAGCTTTTACGCTAATTATTTTCTGTGATAATATTTTTCAGAGCTCATCATCTGTGACAGCTCTTGGCTCTCTTGACTGTAACCTCCTCTGTGGCAGCTTCTCACAGACTCAATCAACTCCTCTTCCCCTCCCCCCTCAAACACAAACACAAACACACACACACACACACACACACACACACACAGATACCCCCTCCCAAAAGGAGATAAAACTCAGTTTTAACTTGAGTTTACAAAGCTTTGAGCTTTGAGCAAAAGCATTTTTTTTAAGTTCTGTTATTGGGTGCATATATAAATCATTTATGCTTAAACAAGGCTTATAATGAAGTTATTTGAACAGTGAATATCTCATCTGCCTAAAGTCAGGGCGAAGCCACTAACCAGCTGTAGGGATGGGTATCATTAGGATTTTATCTTTATCCATACAGACCCCTATCAGTCCAGCTCAGACTGTTACTGGTTTAAGAGAGTGAAGTTTATAGCAATTTGCAAAATTTGGAGATTAGTGACAAACTAACCAGTTAGACTACATACAGACAGCTTTCATTTTAGCTGTTAGTAACAGTTTGCCATGAGCTTAACCAGCGGTGCTGTGCTTCCTGTTAAACATGTTATGAGACTGTGGACAAGGCTGAAAATATTACTTTACTAAACTACTTGCCGAACAGGCGCTTTGACAAAGAAAAGGTAAAGGCCAGCAGCTTTTTACTTTTCAATGCACTTGTCGTCAACTTGAGTGGCTTATATTCAGCTGGTTCACCTCGACGCCCGTGGACCTTAGTGCACTTTTCCTGTCGCCGCTACACTGAGTAACACGAAAAAAATCAGCTGACCCCGTGTGAAATTTCCTAACTGATCAAAACCAAACTGTAAAGACAGCATCAATCCACGCTCAGCTTTGGTCAAGGGGAGACATATGGGGAGAAGATGAGTAGAGAGATGGAAAAGAAACAGAAAGGGTGATGGGAGAAAGATTACATGAATTCAAAATACCTACAATTCCTTAAAATTAATTTGAAGCCAGTTTAATTTTTTGAGCCAGCTTTGACATCTGCAGATATGAGTTTCTGAGAGGGGCCTGCTGAGGTTAGATGTGCTGAATAATATCATTTTCATATCAGAAAAAACACTGCATTAAACATTGTCTTAGCTCACTGAGCTGAGGTCAACAGGTAATATAACCAACCTGTGAGGTGGCTCACCCCCGTAAGATAACACATAAATGATCCTGATAGAACGATAATTAAAGGCACATCAGTGACAGGGAATGCTATTAAAACTAAACTATAAACTGGTGACATTAACTGCAAAAGAAGATTTTTATTGATACATTTCAGGTAGAATTTAGTTTTCAATAAGGAAAATGCTGTAAGAAACCTGAATTTGTTGCAACAAATTTAAATAAAAGCTTTTATGCTAATTATTTTCTGTGATAATATTTTTCAGAACTCATCATCTGTGACAGCTCATGGCTCTCTTGACTGTAACCTCCCTGTGGCAGCTTCTCACAGACTCAATCAACTCCTCTTCCCCTCCCCCCTCAAACACACACACACAGACACACACACACAGAGACCCCCTTCCAAAAACCCATCAAAGAGTAATACAATGGCTCCATCTGTAGGATAAAGTAGAGAGTCGCAACAGGAAGTTACCCCAAAATCTGAGGTTTCAAACAGGAAGTTGGGTTTCCGAACTTTGACGGGCCAGAACCGGCACACGCTTCGACCCAAACTCACAATTTTCGGAGCCAGTCTTCCAAAAATTGTCAAGGAGGGGCTGACAACATTTGAAGTGAATCTGGTCACCCGTCTAGAAACTGGACATCACACTATAAAATATGTCATTTCCTGCTATAAATAGGTGGCGCTACAACAATTGTATGAATATTGACATATGGATGTGTGCAGATAGGTACCATTAACAATCCTGTAAAGTTTGATGCAGTTTGGACAAAGTATGGCCGAAATATAGCAAAATAAAGCAACTTCCTGTTTCGTGGCGAGTAATCGAACTTTGAGGGGCCATAACTTCCACGCCCTTCAACAAAACTCAAAATCTGCCGCAATTTAACATCGTCTATGTCTTAAGAACATACTATTAAGTTTTGAAGTCAATGGGATAATGCGTCTAGGACTAGTTCGCGTTCAAGCGACCCCTGGAAATGGCCAAAACACACAATTTTTTTCACCTTCCGGTCAAAATAAAAATACTTTCTGTGGGTTTAGAATATGGCTCCAAGAGACTTTTTG